>NW_017675942.1:10927-49223 GCF_001879085.1 Nicotiana attenuata | reverse complement strand
CAGAGAGTTCCTATCGCCCGCCAGCTATTCAGGGTTCATCCAGTGGGTATCTAGGTCCTCCGGACTCTTCCAGTTCTTATTTTAATGCTATGCCGGAAAGTTCATACCGCCCACCGGCTATTCAGGCTTCTTCTAGTGGATCTACTGGTATTCAGAGTCAGCCATCCGGACAGCAGGTCACCGCACCATGTTGTTTTAAGTGCGGGGACACGGGCCACATGAGGAGATACTGCCCCAGGCGTAGGGTCAAGGCAGTACAGTAGGGGCAGCAGCCCATGACTCCAGCACCAGCGGTCCAGCCACCTAGAGGTGAAGGGCAGACTGGTAGAGGCCGTCCCAAGGGTGGAGGCCAGACAGGGAGAGGTCAGCCAGCTACTACTCAGTCAGGTGGAGGGCAGACAGCTGGTGCTCCAGCTAGATTCTATGCTCTTCCAGCCAGGCCAGATGCATTGGCCTCAGATATCGTCATCACAGGTATTATTTCCGTCAGCGGTAGAGATGCATCGGTATTATTTGATCCAGGGTCTACTTATTCATATGTATCATCTCTGTTTGCTCATTTCCTGGCTATTTCTCCTGAGCCTCTTGGTGTTCCTGTCCATGTGTCCACTCCTGTGGGCGATTTCGTGGTTGTGGATCGGGTCTACCGGTCTTGTGTGGTTACTTTCTGTGGTTACGAGACTAGAGCGGATCTCCTGTTGCTTGACATGATCGATTTTGAGGTCATCCTGGGCATGGATTGGCTATCTCCATATCACGCCATCCTTGATTGCCATGCCAAGACTATTTCACTAGCGATGCCAGGGTTGCCGAGGTTGGAGTGGAAGGGTTCCACAGTTGATATGCCTAGCAGGGTTGTTTCCTTCCTAAAGGCTCAGCGCATGGTTGAGAAAGGGTGATTGGCTTATTTAGCTTATGTTCGAGACGCCACCGCAGAGTCCCCGATGATTGATTCAGTGCCAGTAGTCCAAGAGTTCGCCGATGTTTTTCCTTCTGATCTTCCTGGCATGCCTCCAGATCGTGATATTGATTTCTGTATCGATTTGGCCCCAGGCACTCAGCCTATATCTATCCTGCCGTACCGTATGGCTCCCAAGGAGCTGAAGGAGCTGAAGGAACAGTTGGAAGAGTTGTTAGCAAAAGGGTTTGTTTGGCCCAGTGTATCGCCTTGGGGTGCACCAGTACTATTTGTGAGGAAGAAGGATGGGACTACGCGGATGTGCATTGATTACCGCCAGTTGAACAAAGTCACCATCAAGAACAAGTATCCATTGCCCCGCATAGATGATTTATTTGACCAGTTGTAGGGTGCTAGGGTGTTCTCTAAGATTGACTTGAGGTCAGGGTATCATCAGCTGAAGATTCGAGATTCAGATGTTCCGAAGACTGCATTCAGGACTAGATATGGCCACTATGAGTTTATGGTGATGTCATTTGGCTTGACTAATGCTCCAGCGGCATTTATGGACTTGATGAACAGGGTGTTCAGGCCTTATATTGATTCCTTTGTTATCGTCTTCATTGACGACATCTTGATATACTCGCGCAGCCTGGGGGAGCACGAGCAGCATTTGAGAGTAGTGCTTCAGACCTTGCGAGAGCAGAAGTTGTATGCTAAGTTCTCCAAGTGTGAGTTTTGGCTTGAGTCAGTGGCATTCTTGGGGCATATTGTGTCCGGAGAGGGTATTAAGGTAGATCCCAAGAAGATTGAGGCAGTGCAGGGTTGGCCACGTCCCACTTTAGTGACCGAGATCAGGAGTTTTCTGGGATTAGCAAGTTATTACCGGCGATTTGTGCAGGGTTTTTCATCTATTGCCTCACCCTTGACTAGACTGACCCAGAAGGGTGCCCCATTCATTTGGTCCGATGATTGCGAGGAGAGCTTTCAGAAGCTCAAGGCAGCTTTGACTACAGCACCAGTTCTTGTATTGCCTTCTGGTACGGGGATGTATACTGTGTATTGTGACGCTTCAAGCGTTGGTCTGGGATGTGTGTTGATGCAGGAGGGGAGAGTTATTGCATATGCCTCGCGTCAGCTGAAGATTCATGAGAAAAATTACCCTATGCACGACCTGGAGTTGGCAGCGATTGTTCATGCTCTTAAGATATGGAGGCACTATTTGTACGGGGTGCCTTGTGAGGTTTACACCGATCACCGCAGCTTACAACATTTGTTCAAGCAGAGGGACCTCAATTTGAGACAACGCAGGTGGCTTGAGTTGCTGAAGGATTATGACATCACCATTCTTTATCATCCGGGCAAGGCGAATGTGGTCGCGGATGCCCTGAGCAGGAAGGCGGAGAGCATGGGTAGCCTAGCATTCATTCCAGCAGAGGAGAGGCCACTAGCCTTGGACATTCAGTCCTTGGCTAACAGACTTGTGTGGTTGGATATTTCGGAGCCCAGCCGAGTTCTAGCATGTGTGGTTGCTCAGTCTTCGTTGTTGGGGCAGATTAAGGCCCGACAGTTCAATGATCCATATTTGGCGGTTCTTAGAGAGACGGTACTTCAGGGAGGTGCCAAGGATATTTCTATTGGCGAAGATGGTGTGTTGCGGCTTTAGGGCCGTGTATGTGTTCCTGATGTTGATGGCTTGAGGGAGAGGATTCTAGATGAGGCCCACAGTTCGAGGTACTCCATTCATCCGGGTGCCACGAAGATGTATTGTGACTTGAGACAGCATTACTGGTGGCGGAGGATGAAGAAGGACATGGTGGAGTATGTAGCTAGATGTTTGAATTGCCAGCAGGTCAAATATGAGCACCAGAGGCTAGGTGGCCTACTTCAGCAGATGCCCATTCCGGAATGGAAGTGGGAGCGCATCACCATGGATTTCTTGGTTGGGTTGCCACGAACTTTGCGGAAGGTTGATTCGGTGTGGGTTATCGTGGATAGGTTGACCAAGTCGTCCCACTTCATCCCGGTGGCGACTACTTATACAGCGGAGAGATATGCTCAGATTTACATTCGAGAGATAGTTAGGTTGCACGGTGTGCCGGTTTCCATCATATCTGACAGAGGCCCTCAGTTCACTTCCCATTTCTGGAAAGCTGTTCAGAGTGAGTTGGGGACCCGCGTAGAGCTTAGCACGGCATTTCATCCTCAGACCGACGGGCAGTCGGAGCGGACAGTTCAGATTTTAGAGGATATGCTTAGAGCATGTGTGATTGACTTTGGAGGACAGTGGGATCAGTTCTTGCCTTTAGCGGAGTTTGCATACAACAACAACTATCAGTCTAGCATGGAGATGGCCCCGTATGAGACATTATATGGTCGGCGTTGTCGTTCCCCTATCGGGTGGTTTGAGCCTGGTGAGGCTATGTTACTTGGTACAGATTTGGTACAGGATGCCTTGGATAAGGTAAAGTTGATTCAGGAAAGGCTCCGCACAGCTCAGTCCAGACAGAAGAGTTATGCGGATCAGAAGGCGCGTGATGTATCATTCATGATTGGCGAGAAGGTTCTCTTGAAAGTCTCGCCAATGAAGGGCATTATGAGGTTCGGGAAGAAGGGCAAGCTAAGCCCAAGGTTTATTGGTCCCTTTGAGGTATTGAGGCGAGTTGGAGAGCTTGCCTATGAGCTTGCGTTACCTCCCAGTTTATCGGGAGTTCATCCAGTCTTTCATGTATCGATGCTTAGGAAGTATCATGCTGACCTATCACATGTGCTGGACTTCAGTACCATTCAGTTAGATGAGATCTTGGGCTACGACGAGGAGCCAGTTGCCATTATTGATAGCCAGGATCGCCAATTGCGGTCCAAGAGGATTTCTACGGTAAGGGTCCAGTGGAGGGGCCAACCGGTTGAGGAGGCGACTTGGGAGTCCTAGGAGGACATGCGGAGCAGATATCCCCACTTATTCAGCAGTCCAGGTACTTTTCTATGTCCATTCGAGGATGAACGTTTGTTTAAGAGGTGGAGAATATAACGACCCGACTGGTCGTTTTGCGTTCTAGAACCCCATTCCCTTAAATAAAACTTCCCGCACTTGCTTTAACTAATTTATGACTTGCGGGGACGGGTGGTTCGGAAGTTAGAAGAGTTTTGAGCAAGAATATGTCCATTTACTTCTATAAGTTTTTCTAAAAAGGCAGTGTTTGACTTCGGTCAACTTTCTTGGGAAACGGACCAGGATTCGTGATTTGACGATCCCGGAGGGTCCGTGGGAAAATATGGGACCTGGGCGTACGCTCGGAATCGAATTCCGAGATCCCTAGCCCGAGTAATGAATTTTTCTGTGAAATTGTTAACTCGAAGTTTTAAAGAATTAAATAAACTAAGTAATCATTGGTTTCCTAGGTATCGGGCTCGGATTTTAATTCCGAAGCTTGGTACAGGTCCGAAATATCAGTTAAGACTTACCCGAAAATTTTGGTGTCGATCCGAGTAGTTTAAGGGCATTTTGACCCGTTAGGAGAGAATTAAGAACTTGAAGTTCAATAGATTGATTCATTTGGTTTTATGACGTGATTCCTAGATTTAACGTTGTTTTGAGTGATTCGAGGGTTCGAGTAGGTCCGCCTCACGATTTCAGACTTGTCGGTATGTTCGGGCGGGGCACGGGAGCCCCGAGCGTCAAACGAGCGAGGCTCGAGTGAAGTTAAAACTTGGAAAAGGACTGAAGTTTGCTGCTTCTGTCATAACCCCATTTGCGGTTATTGGACCGCAGAAGCGGGACCGCAGATGCGGTCATTTGATCGCGGAAGCGGAAAGGGACAGGCCATCGGACCGCAGAAGCGGCCCAGGGACCGCAGAAGCGGTTCCGCCTATGCGGCCCCCAGACCGCAGAAGCGGTCCAGCTCCCTATTGCCCAAAGCCGCAGAAGCGGCCAATATCCGCAGAAGCGGACTCCGCAGAAGCGGAAATACCTCCGCAGAAGCGAAATTTGCTGGGGGCAGAAGAGTTCATTTAATACGAACTCAAACCCATTTCTCTCATTTTTCACTCCACACTTAGGCGATTTGGGTGCTTCCAAGAGAGGGTTTCCACATAGCTTGGTAAGGTAAGTAATTTCCCTTCATCCTTAGCTTAAATACATGTGTATTAGGTAGATTAAACACTAAAAATTGAGCAAAAAATCAAGGGTTAGAGCTAGACCTAGGGTTTAATAAAACTATGATTTAATCATGTAATTTGCCATGTAATGAACTAGAAATCATATATTTGTGATCCTTAGGTGATAGAGAACAACTTCCTTCGAAAAATCTCGGAATTCGGGCACGTGGGTCCTGCGGTCGGAATTTAGGAAACTTGTGGGAAGGGTTGGGAAATCACTTAAATAGTTAGAATTCAACCTTGTAAGCATTTATTGAATAGTTCTTACTTTATTTTAATTAGTTTGTGCTCGTTCGGCTACGAATTGAGGGTTTGGGCTTGTTCTTGATATTGGAAGTGCGCTTCGGAGCGAGGTGAGTCTCCTTTCTAACCTTGTAAGAGGGAATTGTCTCCATAGGATTATAAATGAGTAATTGTTGCTAAATGCGTGGGCTACGTAGGTACTAGGTGACGAGAGTCCGTGCGTAGCTACTATAATGTTAATTGTTTGGGTAGTTTAGGACCCACATCATGCCAAATTGGGGAACATCTATTTTTTTTATTGCCAATATATAATTTATGATTTGCTAGAGACTTGAGGGAATGAAAAGTGATATGAGCTTGTTGAGCCTTGGTAGGAGTTTCCTTGTATATAAATGAGCCTTGTGTGCATTCTTGATATATTTTCTTGATAATTATGGATCGGGCCGATCGCCTCGGTGAGAATAGATGCATCTATTGTTCGGGTCATTCGACCCTCGGCAGTGCACAATTTATTTTCTGTTGGAGCGGGCCGTCGACCTCGGCATGATTGCGCATGATATATATGCTTAAGTTTAGACATGACAGGATTACTTGTTAGGTATGAAAAGGGAAAAAAACAAAATGGTAATTGAATTATGGTCAAGAACATGAATATGACTTTTCTCTTAAACTTGTGTCATTGGAGATCCTTCATGCTGTATATCCCACATTATTATTATTATTATCTTGACCTTAGTAAGTATCAAGTCGACCTCTCGTCTCTACTTCTTCGAGATTAGACGGGATACTTACTGGGTACATGTTGTTTATGTACTCATGCTACGCTTCTGTACTTAAATGCACAGGATTTGAGGCAGGTGGATCTGGACATCATTCTGGTGCGCATCAGTGAGTACGCTTGGGACTTCTACGGTGAGTTGCTTCCCTTTCATGCCGATTCGCAGACGAAGAAGTCCTTCCTTGTACTTTTCTTTCTGTCTATCCTGATTCAGACAGTAGGATAGTATATTATTCTTTTGTGTATATTCTACTAGTCGCCCGTAGCTTGTGACACCAGGTTCTGGCACACACAGTAGTAGACATTTATTTTTTGGGATTGTATTGTTATTTTGATACATTATGATCTTTACTGGTCTTACCTTTAATTCGAAAAATCTATTATAATTGTTTTGGGTTAAAGTAAAATGAGAATTTAATCACATTTCCGCATCAGCTGGCCTGACAGTGGTGTCGGGCGACATCATGACCGATTATGGAAAATGGGTCGTGACAGCATGACTAGTCCATATATATTCTTAAATTTTATTATCCCCGGTCCACGTAATCCGAAAAGTTTGATTGATGTATATTTGCAACCTTTGATTGATGAGCTAAAATAATTGTGGTACGATGGTGTTGAAACATATGACATATCAATCAAGCAGAATTTCAATTTGCGTGCTAATTTAGTGTGGACAATTAACGATTTTCCATCATATGGAATGTTGTCTAGGTGGATGACTGTTGGGAAGCAGCTTGTCCTTACTGCATGGAAAATAGTAAAGCGTTCACTTTGAAATATGGCCGAAAGCAATCATGGTTTGATTGTCATCGTCAATTCTTGCCTCCTGATCATGAGTTTAGAAGGATGAAAAATACATTCAAAAAGAATAAAATGGAATATGATTTTCCACCTCCGATACTTTCAAGTGAGGAAATTTGGGAGAGGGTCAAAAACTTCAGTAAAGTTACTGAAGCTCCACTTTATAGATTTCCCGGATACGGTGTAACTCATAATTGGACGAAACAGAGTATATTTTGGGAGTTGCCTTATTGGAAGGATAATCTTCTCCGTCACAACCTTGATGTCATGCATATTGAGAAGAACTATTTTGACAATTTGTTCAACACAGTGATGGATGTTAAAGGTAAGACAAAGGATAACCCGAAGGCTAGAATGGACATACAAGAATATTGCATGCGGCCTGAATTATACTTCAAGCCCAAAGCAAGTTACACATTCACTTTGGAGGAAAGACGGCAAATTTGTGATTGGGTAACGAAATTGAAGATGCCTGAGGGTTATGCGTCGAATTTTGGAAAAAAGCTGATATGGAGGTAGGGAAGTTGAGCCATTTGAAAAGTCATAACTGTCATGTTTTCATGGAGACCTTAGTGCCTATTGCATTTTGTGGTTTGCCTGAAAGAATCTGGAAATCCATCACAGAGATTAGTTTGTTTTTCAAAGACTTGTGTTCTTCCACATTAAGGGAAGAAAACCTACTCCGGATGGATCAGAACATTCGTGTAACTTCTACTAAGATGGAAAAGATATTTCCATGTGGTTTTTTGATGTGATGGAACACCTTCTAATCTACCTTGTACACGAGGCACGACTTGGAGGGCCTGTTCAATGCAGATGGATGTATCCCTTTGAGAGGTAATATTATAAGTTTGATGTAATTTTCTATTTTATTTGAATGTTCTTGGCTAACCTGAAATTATGTAGGACAATTGGCAAATGCAAACAATTTGTTATGTAGAGGAATAGGATTGAAGGATCTATATGCGAAGCTTATCTTGCAATGGAAACTGCTCATTTTTGTTCTTATTATTTTGAGAGTATGTGCCATGTGCTAGGAATAGGCCCAACAGGCACACGGTCGACCTTAGGAATGATCCATTATATCCGCCTATGTCCATATTCAATCAACCAGTCCGATGTTCTAAGGATGTTAGAAAGAGAAGTTTGAGTGATATGGAGTTCAAGTCAGCTACACTTCACGTGTTGCTAAATTGTCCCGAAGTTGTACCATTTCTCAAGTACGTATTTATTTAGTAGTTATCAAAATATAAAAATTACTGTGATTACATCTCAATGCAACTACTAAAAATATTTGATGTGTCACAGTCACTTTGTGGGTCAATTTGGCCATGATGTTGTATATACGAGATTTGATACGTGGTTCAAACAATTTGTAAGTTTCTCCTTAAAATATTCTAACACTATGTAGGTAAACAATGTTTGGAATTTATGCTAACTTATGAATTTTTTTAACAATATGTAGGTAAATGATCCAAATAATGGTGTAAATCAATTTTTGAAAGATATATCTTGGGGACCTGGGGTTGAAGTCACAACAATGTCTAAGTACGTTGTGAATGGTTATAAGTTCCATACAGAGGATTGCTCTAAAAATAAAAATAGCAACAACAGTGGGATGTGGGTTCAAGGTGGTGATGGCAACCAAGATGGAGATATTGATTATTATGGTGTGCTAGAAATAATAGAACTAGAATATACAGGTTGGCCATTTAAGAAATTGATACTCTTTAGATGCAAGTGGTTTGACCCACATCCAACAAGAGGTACAAGAGTACACAATCAACACAACATAATTGAGGTTAATCATACGAGGGAGTATGATCGCTATGATCCTTTCATAATTGCACATAATGTTAGGCAAGTGTATTATGCTCCTTATTTATTGCGGCGGAATAAGCCCGATTGGTGGGTTGTAATAAAAACTAAGCCTGTGGGTAGGGTGAAAGTCGAGAATGTGTTAGATGTTGCATATCAAAACGATATCTCAAGTGTTCACCAAATAGTGGACGAAGTTCTAGAAAATGATTTGGAACATCCTGAACACATATTGGAAGAAGTTGATATAAATGAAGTAAGAATTATAGAAAACGAGGAAGAAGAATCAACTGATGAAGCTCAAACTAGTGAGGAAGAAGAATTCTCGGACGAGGAACTATACGTCGATGCTTTAAAAAGTTGGTTTCTTTAATAACTCTCGTTTATAGCTAGTTTCTTTATATGTTTCGATCTAAATATGTATTATATTA
The DNA here is from genome assembly GCF_001879085.1 of Nicotiana attenuata. Classification (NCBI taxonomy): domain Eukaryota; kingdom Viridiplantae; phylum Streptophyta; class Magnoliopsida; order Solanales; family Solanaceae; genus Nicotiana; species Nicotiana attenuata. The sequence goes on along the minus strand of NW_017675942.1, from coordinate 40,093 downwards.
TGCAGATGACAGGCAAGGGCCGAGGTAACAATGATCCTACAGGTTCTCGAGGCCGAGAAAAGGCTAGGAAACCAAAGAGGAGGGTAGAAGATAATACTCAATCTTTTCCTGCCTCTTCAGAGATGCATGTGCCTATGCCTATGTCTTTGCCTCCACCCCAGGGCTATTCTGAGCTGCCACAACATCACCAGCCCTACACCTTCGTGCAGACACCAGGTCTTTCGTCACAGGGCCATAGGACTGTACGTCCGACATACAGTCCACCTGTCTCACAACCACGTGGATCGCAGCCATCTGCATCGCATGGATCGCATCTATCCATGTCACATCCACATGTATCACAGCCATCAGTGTCACAGCCACTCGGGTCACAGCCGCTCGGGTCATAGCTATCAGTGTCACATCCACTTGCGGCCCATACAGCTATGTCACAGGGCTCGCAGCCATCTTCATCTGGGACTCCATCTATTTCAGGCCTTCGCCTGCGAGATACTAGCTCTGACCCCCCTACACCTTCCACACATGCCTCTGATATACATGCTTCGGACGGTGATGCTGATGATAACAAGGAGGTGCATTATGATCAATATGGCAGGATCATCATAGTCCCTGAGGGTGATGGGTAAGAGTTATTTGTTATTTTTACGTTTATTGTTTTGTACAGTTTTACTAAGATATTAATGTATTTTTTTATTAAATTGTAGGTTCATTCCTAGTAATATTACTACAAGGATAATCACCAAACCCACCAGAAAGCTTTATGATGGCCCTTATGCAACTTGGAGTGAATTCCCATTCTCACTGAAAGAGCCAATTTTCAATCAATTTAAGGTATAAATGTTCTTTTAAGCAGTATAATTATTTATATTTATGATATTTCCATCTAAATATGTATTATAGAATATAGCTTATATATATATATATATATACACACACACACACACACACACACACACACACACACTATACTATGCACTAAGTATTAGTGCATTAGCTAATATTATATCGAATATAGCTTATATATATCGAATATAGCTTTTATATATATTCGATAAAAGCTTAGTGCATTAATATATAATTATTCAAAAGTTAAGTGCATTAATACTTAGCTTTTATTAGCTAATATTATATTCGATATAATATTAGATAATGCACTAATACTTAGTGCATAGTGTGTGTGTGTATATATATATATATAATAGCTAATGCACTAATATACTATATACTATATTATAAGCAGTTAATGCACTTAACTTTTGAATGATTATTAGCTAATAAAAGCTAAGTATAATATATCGAATATAGCTTTTATGATATTTCCATCTAAATATGATATTTTCATATAATACTGTAACGACCCGGTCATTCGCTCTGAGAGTTATAGCCCCGTTTCCCCCATTTATGCTTCTTTGTGTGTTGTTCAGCTGTCTTGAGTTGTATCAAGTTGGAAGGTTTGGGTTCGGAGTAGTTTTGGAGTGAAATGAATACTTAGTCTCTTAGTTAGAAAGCTAAGTTAGAAAAGTCAACCGGAAGTTGACTTATGAGTAAAAGAATTCGGATTTGGATTTTTATGATTCGATTAGCTTCATTGGGTGATATTAGACTTAGGAGTGTGTCCGGAATATAATTTGGAGGTCCGTGGTAGAATTAAGCTTGAATTGGCAAAAGTTGGAAGTTTAGAAGTTCTTAGGCTTGAATTCGAGGTTGATTTGGTATTTTGGTGTTGTTTTGGGTGTTTCGGAGGTTTGACTAAGTTCGGGTAGTGATATATGACTTGTTGGAATTGTTGGTTGAGGTCCCGAGGGCCTCGGATGAGTTTTGACTAGGTTTGGGTTGTGTTGCGCTCGTTTTTCTTATGTTTCGACGCCGTTTCTTCAAGCATAAATGATATCATATTGAACAAATGAGTTACAATTTCTTTTTTAATTGAAGCATTAGATCCGTATTGTAATTACGGACCTGTAGCAAAAAGAATCGTCGAATTTGGACATCATATGAGGATTTTATGGTCATTTTACTAAGAATTAGGTTGCCAGATTTTTCGGATTAATTACGAAATTGCCACTAACGGCGTATTTAAAAATCTGCACTATTTGCAAATATTAAAACCTACATATCTCCTTCGTTATAAGGTCAAATTGAGTGATTCAAAAGCCTAACTTGACTGAATTCATAAGGAATCCATTGGAGGCATAACATACGAGTTTCGGGATCGTTTGGCTCGAGAAACGAGGCAGAATAGCTGGTAGAAAAATATACAAAATTAGGGTGTGTTCATTCGGTCATATTTTGAGTTAGGGAGCTCGGATTTGGGCGATTTTTGAGGCGATTTTCACCGTATGGATTGGGGTAAGTGTTCTCTGCTCGATTTTGATTATAATTTATGAATCCATCTTCGTTTTTGGGATTTGATTGATGATTTCAAAGTGAAATTGAGGGAGTTAGGGTTTGAGTTTTGGAGAGTTTTAAGTGAGGATTTGAGGGACCAAACGGAGTCCGATTTTGACAAATTTTATATGGTTAGACTCGGGAGAGGACGAGGATTATTATTCTGCTATTTTTGACTGATTCCGAGATGTGTGTCCGGGGGCCGAGTTTTGGCCGATTTCGGATTTTTGGCATGTTTATGTAGTTTTATTGTGTAATTCGACTTTTAGACTATGTTGATAGTAGTATTCTAATTATGGTTAGATTCGAAGCTTTGGAGACCGAGTCGAGGGACGAGGACATCCCGGAGTAGGATTTTACGTTGTTGTAACAGTTTTAACTCTGGCTTTGAGGGTATAAACCCGGAGAAATTGATATCATGTGATTGTTTGGTGGTGATACCCACGCTAGGTGACGGGCGTGTGGGTGTGCACCGCGAGGGATTGAGACTTGGTCCGTCCCGTGAGGCCAGGCCTAAAAGCTATATATGTGGTTATGTGTTTACTTGTTGTTGAACTTGTTTGCCTTCATGTTAGAGATCATGCTTAGCCATTATTCATGCTTGTAACGACCCGACCGGTCGTTTTGAGTCCTAGCGCTCCATTCAGCAGTCGCATGCCATGAACAGCTTCATTTCAGGCATTATGACTTGTACGCGTGGTCGGAATTGAATTTCGGGAAGTCCAGAGTTGGTTTGGAAAGAGAATCCTCATTTCGGAAGCTTAAAGTTGAAAGGATGAACTAGGATTGGAATTTTGAGTAAACGACCTCGGAATCGGGATCTGAAGGTTCTAGCAGGTTCGTATGATGATTTCTGACTTGGGCGTATTCCCGGTTCGGGTTTTGGATAACCCAGGAGCGTTTTGGTGCCTATTGTGGAAGTTAGCATTTTGGAAGAAATTTCTTAAGTTTGGCTTGAAGTGCATTTTAGTGTTATCGACGTCCGTTTGGGGTTCCGAGTCTGGGAATAGCTCCGTATGGTGATTCTGGAGTTGGGAGCGCGATCGGAAGTGAATTCAGAGGTCCGTAGGTTATTTTGGAGCTATTTGGCTAAAGATAGAAATTTGAAGGTTTTTGAGAAGTTTGATCAGAGGTGGACTTTTTTATATCGGGGTCGGAATCCGATTCCGAAAGTTAGAGTAGGTCCGTAATGTCAAAAATGACTTGTGTGCAAAATTTAAGGTCAATCGGACTTGATTTGATAGGTTTAAGCATCGAAAGTAGAAGTTTGAAGTTCTAAAGTTCATGAAGCTCGAATCGGGGTGTAATTCTTGATTTTCATGTTGTTTGATGTGATTCGAGGCCTCGAGCAAGCCCGTAATGTGTTTTGGGACTGGTTGGTATGATTGGTTGGGGTCCCGGGGGCCTCGGGTGGATTCCGGGTGGTTAACGGATCGAAATTTGGATTTTTGGACAGCTGAAGGAATCTGGTTGCTGGTATTTTCGCTTCTGCGGTGGGTTGACCGCAGAAGCGGCACTGCAGAAGCGGACAGGGAGCCGCAGAAGCGGGTTTTGGTCTAAGGCTTGAGGACCGCAGATGCGGTCAAAGTACCGCAGAAGCGGAACCGCATCTGCAGAGAAAGGGTCGCAGAAGCTGATGGGAGTATCTTGGAGAGGACCGCAGATGTGATCAAAGTTCCGCAGAAGCGGGACCGCATCTGCGAGTGGCAAGTCGCAGAAGCGAGAAAGGAGTGGCTCAGGGAAGACCGCAAATGCGGCATTTTAACCGCACCTGCGGAACCGCAGAAGCGGCCAAGGAACCGCAGGTGCGGAAACAGCTGAAGCAGTGAGGTCTTTTAAGTTCGGGGTTGAGTTCATTTCAACCCCATTTTTCGTCCATTGGAGTCGATGGGGAGCAACTTTGAGGTGCCATTTTCGTCACTTGTCATGAGGTAAGTAATTTATGCTAGCTCGGAGTTAAATACAAGGTTTATATATGGATTTAGACTTGGAAAATTGTATAAATTTGAGGTTTTGGTGGAAAACCTAGAAAATTAGTAATCTTGGAATTTAGCCACGATTTTGAGTATGGAATTGAGAGAAAATTATATATTTGAGTTCCTAAGGTCATGGGTAATCTGTATCTTCGAAAAATTTCGGATTCCGGGCACGTGGGCCCGAGGGCGTTTTGGTCAACTTTTCGCTCGGAGTTAGGAATTTCTATAAATTAGATTGTAATGATTAATTGAGCATATATTAATGGATTTGCGTAACCGTTGGCTAGTTTTGGAGCGTGGTGCATCAACTAGAGTCTTCGGAAGGGCGTGGAATGCTGGTTATGGACCTTCGGAGCGAGGTGAGTCTCCTTTCTAACCTTGTAAGAGGGAATTGTCCCCATAGGTGAAATAATTGATTATGTGCTCCTAATTGCGGGGGCTACGTACGCACGAGGTGACGAGAGTCCGTGCGTAGCTACTATTATGCTATTGTCCGGGTAGTTAGGACCCACAGCATGTTATACTTGGATTATTTATGAACCCATTGATAACTTGAATTGCTTAAATCACCTTGGATTAGTAAATGAATTTAAAAGGAGATTGAACATCATTCTTTCCTGAATTGTTAAGAAAAGGAATTGTTTTACTTGGATAAATATTCCCGATAAGTTCTTAATTGACTGATTGAACATGTATCTCTATGTGTACCTGCGTCGTATGCATGATTCGCGAGCAGGGTCTGTGTTTATTTATGGAACGGGCCGAACGCCTCGGTAGATTAAATAGATGCATCTATAGGCACACCGTCGACCCTCGGCAAGTGCACAGTTTATTTCTGTTGGATCGGGCCGTCGCCTCGGTGTGATTTGCACATGTTATATTGTTACTTGAGAACTGTAAATGTGAAAATTGCCCTTCGTGGCTTGATATAAATTGATAAGATAATAAAGATTAAACCTTGAAAATCCTTGATTATTTGTTGAAGGCGTTTATCTGTTTTCTGGCTTCGTGAATTAGAATTGCTATATAAATCCATGATTTCCTCACATTTTTAGTATATTGTCAATTGACCTCTAGTAAGTGTCGAAGTTGACCATCTCGTCTCTACTTCATCGAGATTAGGCGGGATACTCATTGAGTACACGTTGTTTACGTACTCATACTACACTTCGGTGCATTTTTGTTGCACAGGTATATCTATTTCTAGCAGCCCACTGGGCGTAGCAGCGCGGATGATTTGGGGCTAGGTGAGTTGCACTATTCGAGGCGACCCGCAGCTAGTATAGCCCTCTTCAGTACATTGTATTTATTTCCTGTCCATTGTATTCTGGACAGATGTTGTATTTTACTTCCTTATCAGTAGATGCTCATGCACTTGTGACACAGGGTTCTGGGATAGTTTGAAGTATTGTATTAACTGCTTATCATTTAAATTTGATTTGAGACTATATTCTTTAATATTGCAAAACTTGAAGGAAAATCATAGATTTCAGAAGTATTAAAACGAGAATTTGATTAAGTAACTTGGTTGGCTTGCCTGACAGCAGTGTCCAGCGCCATCACGACCCTTAGTGGATTTTGGGTCGTGAAAATGCTCACATTATTTGTACTCAATCATAGAAATTATTGTACATGTTTACCTCAGTCTCTATTATTTGCTAATATGCTGTGATACTTGATGTGGGCTGTGTTCCCTTATTTGTTGATGATGGTGAGGCTAGTGAGGTACATGACTGAGTGAGGCCGAGGGCCTGGTTGTGAGGATATTAATACCATAGTGCATGAGTTGTCCGCGTAGCACGTGAGTTGACCGTGCGGGTCCAGGTATTGATACCATAGCGCGTGAGTTGTCTGCGTAGCACATGAGTTGACCGTGCGGATCCAAGTATTGATATGGTAGCACGTGAGTTGTCCGTGCTTATCGCTTGGGCTTTAGGAGCCCCTCCGGACTCTGTACACACCCCCAGTGAGCCAGAGTGTTGAGTGTATTGAGTGTTGAGTGTTGAGTGCTGAGTGTTGAGTGATGGAGTGACATTGTTGTGAGGTTGCATTTACTTTTGCTGTTGCTGCATTTATCTGTTAAATTTCTTTGTGGCATTTACTGAGTTATAAAATTTACCTGTTTATTCCTGTTATTTTTTTAAAATTGTGAAAAATAAATAATTGGACTATTTTGCTCAACTCGTCACTACTGCTCAGTTCCTTAGTTATTTCTGTTACTACTGAGGTGGTTGTACACATACTACACCCTGCACTTTATGTGCAGATCCAGGTGAGTTCGTTGAGTTCAGGCCGACTATCTGTAGAGATTGCAAGGTAGCTGCCAGCGTCCGCGGGACCTCGTTACTCTTTTTGTCATTTCTTCTTTTAGACAGTTATATATCTTAGTTCATAGTTTTAGACACTCATGACTTAGTGACACCCCGATGTTTGGGGCTAGCTTCCGTATTTATATTAATTATATTTAGAGTTGATTTAATTTATGAGAAATTTAAATGTTGGTATTGTTTTATTAAATCCTGAAAATTGATTAGTAGTAATATTTTGGGAATAGGCTTGCCTTGTAACACGATAGGCGCCATCACGACCATGGTTTAGATTTTGGGTCGTGACAAATACTTAACTTTTGAAATACAGACCAAGTGTGTATGGGAACACCGCTATAGCGCGGATGTGGCTGCAAATTTTCATCTCAAAGCTCGCAAGCGGTTGTCGCATTGTTTCTCCAAAGCTAGAAAGTTGAACCAGAAGCCTGGCTGGTTGCTTCAGAATTTATGGGAGGATTTGCAAAGGCAATGGCTTACCGCAGAGTTCTTACAGAAGAGCGTAAAAGGAAAGAAGCTCGTGCATCTGAGAAGGGAGGATCCTTGCACACTGGAGGTGCGATCAGCCTAGGGACAATACAAAGAAGAATGGTACGTAATTGCTTAATTTATTTTAATTTTCAAAGTATATCTATTTTGTTTATTAACTAACATTTATGAGTTTTCAGGAAAAGAAGTTGGGGCATCCGATGAACCAAGATGAGCTATTCAAGGAGACTCATATTGTAAAGAAGAAGAAAGAGACGGATCAAGAAAGGTGGGTCGAGGGTCGGGCCTCGACTGTACATGTAAGTTTTCACTTTTCATTAAGTTTATTTATTTACTTTTATATAAATTTTGAAATACTAATTCAATGTAATTTTTCTTATAGGGTCGCTTCAAAGCTGAAGTGGAGGAATTCATACGCAGTCAGCCACCTAATGAGTCGGGCGAGCCAATCCAACTTTCGGACGAGGATGATGAAAGAATGTGGACGCAGGCTGCTAGCGGTTCAAAATGGGGTAAGGTATACGGGCTTCCTACTAAAAAATTACATCGCTATAAGTGTGGAATGAAAGGAATAGGGACTTCTCGCAAGCCGAGCAACTTGATGGGGAGAGCCTCTCCTCTATGCGGGAGACTGTGATAAAGCTCACATCCGAGCTAGAAGCCGCCAAGGAAAGAGAAAAGCTTAGAGATGCTCAGTACATTGGCATGCAAGAGCAGATCAAATCTCTCCTAGCTTCTGGAAGTTTTCCGATTCTCCGGTGTCGTGAGTCATCGCCAGAGGCTCGCCTTCCCCGTGCTCGTTCCTCCCGTCCTCCCCGTGATCCTTCTTCCCGTCCTCGACAAGTACACCCTTCTGGATACCGTCTTGGTGATGAAAGTTCATCAGACGATGATGATAATGATGTACAAAACAATCCTTGACTTTTATACACTTTCAACTAGACAAATACAATCGGTTTTCGAATGGGCTTGTAATAACAGTTAACTTAGTTTGGTTAGCTTAATGTATTAGTTCTATTGAACTTTATAGTTTGTTGGTTTTAATGTTGTTGTTGTTGTTGTTGTTTATTGTTGTTGTTGTTGTTGCTTTTTATTGTTGTTGTTGTTGTTGTTTATTGTTGTTGTTGTTGTTGGCATAAAATGCTTGTTTAGGAATTTTGGTAAGCTGGCAGGTGGTGTAGCTGCCAAAACAGGCAGTTTCTGCCAAAAATATACCAAGAAAAGCGACCAACTTTGGTCGCTAGTTGGTCGCTTTTTCCTTAAAAAAAATAATTTTCTGGGCAATAGCGACCACCCTTGGTCGCTAACTAACCCAGATTTCTCAAAAAGCGACCAACTTTGGTCGCTATTCCATTTTAAAAAAACAATTTCTGGAAATATAGCAATCAAAGTTGGTCGCTTATTATTAAAAAAAATTTAATTCTTGAAGTTAGCGACCAACTTTGGTCGCTTAATTTTAAAAAAATAAAAAAAATTAATAATAAAGCGACCAACTTTGGTCTCTATTTTCCAGATTTTAAAATATAATATTTTCTTTTCAGACCAAAGTTGGTCGCTTTCTTATGATAAATAATAAATTAAAAAAACGTAATTTACATGTGGAGACCAACTTTGGTCGCCAAAATTATATTATTAAAATATTATAGCGACCAAAGTTGGTCGCTATTTTCTTTACCCGGAATATTTGGTCATTTTACCTTAGAGACCAGCTTAATATCGACCAGGCCTGTTTGGTCGCTTTTTGACCTATAAGCGACCAACTTTGGTCGCTTTTTGTGGTTGCTTTTTTCCGGATTTCTAGTAGTGCTTGTCACAAGGAATCTCCTCTATGTCCAGCTATTTCTCAAAATTGAAGGAGCTTTGGGCTGAATTTGATGCCTTAATGCCTTGCCCTAGGAGAGGTTGTGAGGAGTCGAAAAAATATGCTGAACACTTTGAATCTTATAGACTTTTGCAGTTTCTTATGGGACTAAATGAGTCATATGCCCAGTCTAGTAATCAGATTATGATGATGTCCCCCACTCCTACCATAAACAAAGCATATGCTATGATCATCTCTAAGGAGAGTAAACGATCATTAGCAACCCCTACACATGCTGTTGAAAATCAGGAGAACACAGCTCTGTTCAGCAGTGGCAACAGTGGAGCTTACAACCCTAGGAACATAGCCTTGTTCACCAGCAAAGGAGGTCTTAACTCAATGAACAATTTCAGGACAAGAAAGAACATTATGTACTGTGACTAAAGTAACTTCAAAGGTCACACTAGAGAGACTTGTTACAAGATCAATGGCTACCCACCATACTTCAAGTCAAAAAAGTACAACCCTGCAGGGAACTTTGCAAAAGACAGTCAAGGTGTGCATGCTGGCAACACAGTTAAAGCTTCAAACCTTGGTCCAACAGGAGGAAACTTTGGAGGTACTACAGCTAACTTTGCAGGAAGCAGCTCAACTGCTGGAGAGGCATCTTATAGTCAGAATTAGGGTAACTCAGTGGTAGTGCCTCACTTCACACCAGAACAATACTCACAAACTCTACAGCTCCTAGGAAAGGGAAGTGAAAGCAATGAAGCAGCTATGGGAGCAGGTATGGAAAATGATGCTACAACTATTACTGATGTCACTGATGAGGCAGCTAAATTCACTAAATGGATAATAGACTCAGAGACTCTAATCATATGGTTAGAAGTCTGAACTCATTGACTAACTCTAAACCCTGTGATAAGTTTAAAGAAGGAAAAGTACTCCTACCTACTGAAAGTTTAGCCACTGTTAAGCACATAGAAACTACTTATATCTTCCCAAGACAGATGATAACTAATGTCATGCATATCCCAGAGTTCAGGTACAACTTATTATCAATATCAAAGATAACAAAAGAGTTGAAATGTGCAGTCTGTTTCTTTCCTAATTTATGTATTTTTGAGGATCTATTCAGTGGCAAGGTGAATAGGATTGGTAAGGAAGATAGTGGACTATATGTGCTCACTTCTAACAGTAGACTGCAGTCTCTGGACAGTTCAGGAAGGGACATTCAATATCACTTGTTGTAAATACAATAAAGGAGAAGGATGATAGAATAAATGTAGCCTTGTGGCATAAGAGATTAGTCCATGTGCCATTTGATGTTTTAAAGAAATTACCTGTGTTTCAGACTATTGATAGTGCAAATTCTGATAAACATTGTACAGTACGCCCATTGGCTAAACAAGAAAGGCTACCATTTCCTTTGAGTACTACTATTTCTACTAGTTGCTTTCATACAGTTCATGGTGATGTCTGGCGGCCATATAGAGTACCTACTCATGATGGAAAAAGGTACTTTCTAACTCTGGTAGATGATCATTCTAGATATATCTGGACTTTTCTCTTACCTTCTAAAGAAAGTCATTGTTGCACTCAAAAATTTCCTTTTTATGGTTAAGAATATATACTCCTCCACAGTAAAGTTTCTAAGAACTGACAATGGCTGTGAGTTTTTTAACTCTCCGATGACAGACCTACTACAGAGTCTAGGCATAGTTCATCAGAGCTCTTGCACCTATACTCCACAGCAAAATGGAGTTGCAGAAAGGAGGCACAGGCACTCAAGGAGCACAGGCTCAATTCAAGGCCCATCCAAATTTTGGGGTGAGTGTGTGATAACAGCAGTATATCTTATTAACATGTTTCCATCCTCAGCTCTGAAAGACAAAACTAAAACTCCTTTTAAGATATTGCATGGTAAGTCTCTCAGTTTAGTTCATCTAAAGGTGTTTTGCTACCTAGGTATGTTACTGAACTGAGGAAGGCAGATAAATTCTTTCCTAGGGCAGTCTCTACTGTGTTTCTTGGCTACTCTATGACATAGAAGGGGTATAAGATGTATACTATTCACTCAAGGAGCTTCTTAGTCAGTAGAGATATGGTGTTCAAGGAAGATGTCTTTCCTTTTTAATACCTGGACACTCCAGTTACTTCCTTGTTTCATGTACTAGACTTCTCTACTATTCCTAATTTAGAGCACAAGCCAGATATCCCTAATCCGGTTACACCTCCTACCATAGAAATCAATGAAGAAGTTACTGCACCTTCAGACATGCATGTCTCTTCTGATGACAGTTCACCAGATACTTCTATGGATGCAATGCCTAATGGAACAATACATAATGCTCCAACACAGCCTGCATCAAACACAGGCAGAAAGTCAGTCAGAGTTAGCAAGCCACCCCTTTGGCTGAAAGATTATGTTACTCAAGGCAAAGGGAATGCCAATTGTTGCTACCATATGTCCAAATATGTGAACTATGATCATATCTCTACTTCATTCAGCACTACTCTAGCTGCTACTCCTCTGTTGAGGAACCTAAATCCTATCTTGAAGCAGTAAAAGTTTCCCAATTGGATTGCAGCTATGAAATCTGAGATTGCAGCTTTAGAGGAAAATAAGATATGGAGTATTATTGATCTACATACTGGCAAGGTTCCAGTTGGCTGTAAATGAATATTCAAGGTCAAGTACACAGCCTCAGGAGCAGTAGAGAGATACAAATCCATTCCTTATGTCCAAGGGGTACAGTTAACAAGAAGGCCTAGATTACACTGAAACATTTTCACCTGTGACAGAAATGGTGACTGTTAGGTATGTGGTTGTTGTTGCTGCTGCTAAGCACTAGCCTATATTCCAAATGGATGTGCACAATGTATTTCTACAAGGATATCTTCTAGAGGAGGTGTATATGGATATCCCTCAGGGGTTTGCTAGCCAGGGAGGGAATCATAGAGTCAGCGAACAACATAAGTCTCTATATGGACTTAAGTAGGCTCCAAGACAGTGGAATAAGAAGTTGACTGATGCACTCCTACAACTGGGCTTTACTCAAAGCCATTTTGACTATTCTCTGTTCCCAAAGCACATACTAATGAGTTAGTTGTAGTGTTAGTCTATGTAGATGATTTTCTCGTGACTGGAAGTTGTAATGAGTTAATTTTGAAGACAAGAAATGACCTGAAGCTGAAGATCAAAATGAAGGACTTGGGAGAGCTTAAGTTCTTTCTTGGCATAGAATTTGCCAGGTCAGACAAAGGGATTGTCATGAGTCAAAGAAAGTTTGCTCTAGAACTAATTACAGAAATGGGACTTGGAGGTGTTACGCATGTTGGTGCACCAGTGGAAACTAATGTGAAGTTAACTTCTACTGAGTATGATTCATTTGTCAATGAAATGAAAACTCACTGATATAGGTTCATACCAAAGGCTTGTTGGCAGACTATTGTATTTGACAATGACCAGAGTTGATATTGCCTTTGTAATACAAGTGCTTAGTCAGTTTATGCATAAGCCCAAGCAGTCAAACATGGAAGCTGCTCAAAGAGTAGTAAGATACATTAAAGTTGCACCTGGACTTGGCCTGCTAATGCCAGCTCAAGGATCAGACAAACTACAAGCTTTCTGTGACTCAGACTGGGAGGATGTCTAGAAACTAGAAGGTCTGTCACTGGCTATTTAGTGAAGTTTGGCAATGCTCTAGTATCCTGGAAATCTAAGAAGCAAGACACTGTTGCTAGAAGCTCGGCTAAAGCAGAGTTTAGAAGCATGGCTTCAACTGTTACAGAACTAACTTGGCAGGGTTGTACAAGGAGCTAGGAGTAACTGTTCAATGGCCTATAGATCTTTACTGTGCACTACAATATTATACATTTATAGCTATGAAATAGATTGTAGCTAAATATATAAATTTTCGTGGCTAAACACTTTAGCCACAAAATTAATTTTCCTTAGCATTCGTAGCAAGAAGTAGCGTAGCTAAAAGTTAGCTACAAACTTTACATGGTTCGTGGCTAAGCACTAATACTTATTGCTACGAAAATTTTCTAAGTTGTAGCCGTAATGATAAAATATCTTGCCACGGAAAATATACTCATAGCAAGCGATTTTAATTTTTGTGCCACGACGATAAAATTTGTAGCTATCTTTGTAGCAAAGATTTGATTTGTTTGCCATGAAAATTCAAACTTTGTAGCTATTTTTATAGCTTTGTCTCGTGGCAATAGTACTTGTATTTAGCTACGAGTTCCACAATTCATAGCTACCAATTAAAGTATTTGCCACAAACAATTTCGTATGTAGCTAAAGAGCAATTCTTTTTGCCATGAAATATATAAAAGTATAGCTAGATATATTCGTTTGCGAAAAGTGAAAATATATAATCATATTTCCATGGCAATTATAGACATATTTAGCTGCTAATTCAATAATTTTATTTCTGTAAATTGAAAATTCTGTCACATGAATTGTTAACAAGAACTTTTGTAATGTAGCTACAAATACATATTTTTTAGATTCCAAAGTAAGTTACAAGTGATACATAATTGTATTTTAAAATTTCAAAACATCTAGAGTACATAATTGATCTATGACACCAACTATAGTACTAATATCTTGCTTGAGACCCAAGTTTGATTAACATTCATTAGCTTTTCAATTGAGCTCTACTAATTTCACATCTTTGCCTGTAAATTTTGATAAAGAAAATCAACACCAGCTGGATACAAACTGATCAAACATATATTTTTAACATGTACAAATAATTATATATTTTATAGAAAAGCATTATAGATTAACTTATCATGAAAAATCTTCATATATTTCTCTAAGAGTTTAATTCGTATTATATATATAAATATCTCCTTAACATGCTTAGTATGACCAATTTTATGAGATAATAAAACTCTCAATAAGCTTAAAAGGAGTAGTAAAATTTCAAATATTTCAGAAGACAATTTAGCTAACGTTTGGCCATAGATCCCAAATTTATTTTGAAAAATCTGATTAGTTATTTACACATGAATTAGATATATTCAATTGTGTTCTTTATAAATATAATTCAAACCTATAAGTGAATACTTATTTTGTAAGAATTGCAATATAGTTATTTTTTTATGGACTTAAATGTTATCCATGTTATAATATTAAGTTTATATAATCGAAAAACTTATTTTTTGAAAGACTAATATGGATATTAGTACTTATTTCCAAAATAAGGGCTTAGATATATGAAATTGCTTTAAGTACTTATTTAAAATAATTAAGTACCATATATACATATCTCTACAAACTATTAAAGTCTTTTATATGAGTACTTATTTTAAAATAAGTGTTTAAATATAATAAATTATGCTAAATTCTTATTTAAAATAATAAAGGACCAAATATACATAAAAAATAAAGTATGAGCTTATTAAGTCAAGAAGTTAGTTGATTAGCATTGATGCCATAAGTAAGTGTACACATGATCTATTATTGATTTTTTTCCCTCTCTTTTTGCATTTTAATTTTTGTTATTCGAGAATTAATAAAATTTTCAATTATATGCACTTACTAACTTTTCTACATTGTAGGAAAAATCTAACTTTTTATATTTAAAATTTATTTTCATAAAACTTCTCTAATTTTTGGACAAACTCTTATATTGATTTTGTAATCAAAGCAAAAATATTTATTTAAATATGAATTTTTTTAACAACTAATTTATTATGGTAAATAATATTGATATGATAACTTCAAGCGCATGACAAAATTTTTAACTAATTATTGAAGTTTATTGTCACTCTTGACTGTTGTGGTTATATCATTCTATCATATCAAATAATTGTAGCTATTAAGTCAACGATGTTCTCGGTTTCTTATAACTCGAATTTTAAAAATAGTTTTTATATTCAATATATTTCAAATCATTATTGTGGCTAACATGCATGTTATAGTTGCAGTAACTTCAAACACGTGATAAAAGTTTATATTTAGCTACAAAATTTTATTATATCAGAATAAGTTTGTAGCTATTAAGTTAATTTTTGCCACAAATTTTTATAATTGTAGCAAGAATACCTATTCAGCTACAATATTTTGTTTCTAGTAGTATTTTGTGGTTAAAATATTATATTGCTATAGTAACTTCAGACGTGTGGCAAAAACTCACAATTAGCAACAAAATATTATTGTAGCAATAAATCTGTAGCTATTAATCTAATTATTGCCACATGCTTTTATAACTTGAGGCAAGAATATTTATTTAGCTATAACATTTTGTTAGAAGTAATTTTCTGTGGCTATAAAGCTGATATTGCTACAATAACTTCAAATGCGTGGCTAAAAAAATACGATTAGCTACGGAATTTTATTGTAGCAATAAATTTGTAGCTATTTGGGTAATTATTGCCACGGCAGTTAGCAAATATAGCAAAAATGAAAAATTAGCTTTGCCAATTTAATTTTGTAGCAATTTTTTTTTATGAAATCGTATAGCCACGAAATTTTATTTTTTGTGGCTATTGTTAGGTATTAGCCACAATTTTCATATATGTAGCTAAAAATTTGTAGCTATATATACATAATGTTGTAGTGGTGACAGCAAAGCTGCCATCGGATTGTAGCTAATCCTAAAAGATAGCTGACTGGTGACGAGGATCATATAGTTTGAGAGCTGGATCGAGACAAAATATTTTGACATTGATTGTCACTTTGTCCGGGAGAAATAGTTCAAGGAATGATCAAAACACATCATGTGTCATTACCAAAGAGCAACAAGCTAACCTTCTGACTAAAAGCTTAGGGAAGCTACAGCATGACTATCTTGTATCCAAGCTGGGGTTGGAGAACATATTTCAACCATCAGCTTGAGAGAGGGTGTTGAAGAGTAAGAGCTGTTTGTTAGGAAGTTAGCAGTCAGTGAGGTAGTTAGTTAGGAGTGACAGTTATACACAGCTGTTAAGTTAAAGTAGCGATTAGTGATTAGTTGTACATATTAGCTATACATTGCATTTGTAACTCGATCAATTCAACGAAAAAAGTAGCTCATTTCTCCTGCTCATTTTTTTCTCTGTTCTTCATTATCTTCTTCCTTTGATCAGTGAGTGCTTGATCCAGATTTGATCACTAATATAACAGCATTACTTCGATTACCTTTGTAATCTTCTAAATACCTTCGCCTTATACTCATCCCATTTACAACTAGCTACTCAAATCACGTAAATATCTGCCTTGCAAATGGTTGTTCATATATGCCACAGGTTGGATATAAATATAATAGAAATTTTT
This sequence comes from Nicotiana attenuata, assembly GCF_001879085.1. NCBI lineage: Eukaryota > Viridiplantae > Streptophyta > Magnoliopsida > Solanales > Solanaceae > Nicotiana > Nicotiana attenuata. The sequence continues at coordinate 23,839 of NW_017675942.1, read as the reverse complement.
TTTATGGCCATATAGTGTATACAGGAAAAGTTGATACGTGGAACTAAAATAAAATCTCCATCCTAAGATCCTAGCTAATCCTAATCCTCCCTTAACTCGATTGTTTCCACCGCCCAAGTTTGACTTAACCTGTCTATTTGCCACCTCTAATTCTCCATATAATGATCCAAATTCAACAGCTAGATGGAATATCTTGTATAGTAGGACTACAATTAGATCAAGCGCTGGCAGAGACTTTCACGTCTCTGCGCAAATAACAAATACAGCCAACCAGCCAAAATGATATTGGTGTAAGTTTTAGCTAGGCAAGCGAAAATATCTTGTCTTAAAGTTACACAATATGAATGTCTTGTTAATTACAGCCCACAATGCGAAAACACCCTAATTATAGAAAGTAGACCAAGTTAAATGAATCGGATGCGCATTAGTGTGATCACTATCTTTCATACACCATTGACGAGCTAGTTGCGCTCCTATTCTTGTGTTAATATAGAGGGATATTAGGCTTAGAAAAAGTTGCGACTAGAATTGTAAAAGTAAATCACGCTATAATTATAGCAAATAAATTGAGTCACGCATCATGAATATTGATAGAAGAGTCCATCAAGCAACAACCATATTGTTACACTGTCAAAAATGCAACCTGCCCCTCTCAGTTTAGGAAATAAATTATAAGCATATCCTTTGGAATTTGTAACAAAATTGATATTGACAATTAACTTTATTGTTGGAACTTATCCAAGGAAAAAGGCTTGATTCCAGGAATTAGTTCCACTTCACTAGCTTATTTGACTCCCGTGAGATAAATTGCAAATATTCAGCGAAAAATTCGATATTCCATTTTTTATGTGTTTTTCGTCCTCGTTGAAATTCTTTCTCGCCAAAGGACATAAATCACATGAGGCTATTTTCAAGCCCTCACCGTCATGGGGATATATCCTTTTATGGTAATCAGGTAAAGTGGCATTACATGCATGCACTCGGGAAAGACGTACTATTATGTTGGACCAATTTGCCTGAGCAAATGGGTAATTAAAAGGCAGAATGAGAGAATCAGATATCTATTCTGAGATGGGCTATAAATAGAGTACTGGGAATGGAGCTCTAAATTCATTATTAATAGAGCAAATTAATTAGCATGTTCAGGAGAAATGAGGAAATTAAGGAGATAGGTCTAACATGAAGGGTAAGAACCGTTTGATAGCCAAGGATGACTTGCCTGCTTCGTTCTTGAGGCTGTTGAATTTTATATAGATATCTGGTTGATTAGCATTCTTGTTTGAATACCAAGCAGGTCTCCTTAGCTACTCTAATTGGTTCTTCTCTTTCATGCTTGACTCTTCTCTTCTTCTTCAACCTAGTAGAAATTATTAACTTTGAGGAATATTGCCATCCTTAAAATTTGACTTCTAATCTCCGTAGGAATTATTAGTATATGGTTTAATTCGCCAATGGTCAGTGCAAGGTGGTGGGAATGTAAATGTTCTGTAGCATGAAGGGAGACTATGGATGAGGTATGCCAAATTTTAACAATATGCATGAAACAAAACTATATGTCGAGTGAAATGATGATTAAATGAACTAAGTCGCTTGCAGAATAATCTAGTATGCATAATTTATTTTTTTGACCTACCCCATTGGTACCTTTACGAACTTTAATTTCATTGTCTTTTAGAGAGAATTTTCGACCCTATATTGCAAAATAATCCCAAATTAAATGAGATCGTATCATTGAAGTAAGCACTGTATTCAAGAATAGCGAATTGTACGAAAATTCCAGCATCTCATGATTTTGTTCAATTCCGTCTATTCATAAACTCCCCCCCCCCCCCCTCCCCTGTTTTTGGGGAAGGACCATGCCATCCAGAAGAGGAAGTGAGTAGGATTTCAGAAACATTACTTTTTACAAGGTAAAGGAGTCATTCAAATGCAGTGGTGTGGATTACCGTAGAAGTATTCTTCTGAATTTCAGGGGATAGCAGCCTATAGTTGGAATATTGGGTCTTCTCCGCTTAAAAGGCCATTGGTTTGATAGGGAGAATTGGGGCATTGTATTTATACCCGCTTTTTGTATCACGTTTTAACTTATGCCCGCTTTGCAAAAAAAATTGCAAGCGTACCCGCTTTTTCGCATAACTTCAGCATACGGGGCTGAAGTAGCAAAGGCAATCACGCAAAACTTCAGCATTCTAGTAGCCGGGCCTGAAGTTCAGCTCTAGAGCTGAAGTTTTTGTTTTGTAACTGGCGAACTTCAGCTCTAGAGCTGAAGTTTTTGTTTTGTAACTGGCGAACTTCAGCTCTAGAGCTGAAGTTTTTGTTTTGTAACCGGCGAAGAGCTGAAGTTTTTGTTTTGTAACTGGCGAACTTCGGCTCTAGAGCGGAAGTTTTTGTTTGTAACTGGCGAACTCCACCCCTTTTCTCTTCAATTTCTCAACAACAAGAATTACTATAAAGTAACATAATTATATTTATCAATTTCAGTTATTCTAGTCACTGGCCTTAGGATTTATATCAGTAAAGTCGCAAAGCTGGAAGTTTGAACGACCAATCGATGCAGTTGAAAAAAAAAAGCTGTTATTTCTATTTGGATAATATGATTCATCTGAATACATTCCAGTTTAACTGTGTGACTTTTGAAATATGTAACAGATTGGCTGGAGCAATTCTTCTTACTCCAGTGACTAACTACTGGTGGAAAAGTTTTCCTGCAAATTTGACAAAACAAGCATATTATGAGCAGCTTGTACAATCATAATTATAGCGATTCTGTTGAGGATGAGTTCTTCTTCTTTAAGCCATTGCTTGAGAATGGTGGTAGTATTAGAGAATTAATCATAGTGCCTTTCAGTTGTTAATAGAAGAAGAAGAAAACGAAGGAGGAGAAGGAGGAGGAGAAAGGGGCTGAAGTTGTTTAAAAACTGGGTACGGGTTAAAAATTTTAAAAAAAAAAATGGATATAGGTTAAATGGGGGCAACCAAATAGGGCGCCCCGTGTAATTTTTACGGGAGAATGACACAGTTACCCACAAAAACAGAACTATTTATCCTTGTCTACCCATTTATTTTTCTACCCATCAAACTAATTACATTTCCTACCCATAGTAGTTTTTGCGGGGAATTTTCTCTTTTTTCTCCAATTCTTTTTTATTTCTATGTTTCTTTTCCTTTTTTTCTTTCTTTTCCCCTTTTCTTTTTTCTCGTTTTCTTCTTCTTTTTTTATTTTTCCTTTTCTAATTTCATTTAACTTCTTTTTTTATATTCTTTTTCTCTTCGTAATCTAATTTATGTCACCTTTTTTAAAATATAACTAGTATAATATACAGTTGCATTATAGCTATATACTCCTATAGTATATTGTATACCGTAATGGTATACTGTTAGGTAACTGTGTTCTTCTTCGATTATTATAGTATACCGTTGCAGTATATTGTATACTATAATAGTATATTGTTGCAATATAGCTATATACTCCTACAACATATTGTATACCGTAGCAGTATACTATTAGGTAACTGTGTTCTTATTCGATTTTCAGCTGAAAGGTTCGATCTCAATCACTTCAAATGTGATCAAATTTCAGTATGAACTTCCAGAAGGTACTATAAGCAATATTTAATAACACTCACTTTGAATCAAATAAGAAATCTTCAAAAACAAAAGCCAATAGTGGTGGATATTCAAACACACATAAAAATTCAGATTTGGGAAGCTTACTCGAAGGTACTATATAAGCAATATTTTATAGCACCCACATCGAATCAAACAATAAATCTTCAAAATAAAATTTCAAATTTAGAAGCTTGAAGCTCAACAATGGTGGGTCTTCATACACACACAAAAATCATAAGGAAAGGAGGTAGAGCAATAGCTTGGGTTGACCATCTTAATGAAGATCGATCTGGCAGAGAAGAAGTAGATCCATTCAAGTCCACTACCAGGTAATCTTGCAAAAATTAAGTCGAATGTTTTTAACATTCTGTACTTCAAATGAGAAGATGGGTGGGTCGGGTAAATAGTTTGGGCTGCATATGTAGGAAAAGTAAATAGTTTAGGCTTGAATATTAAAAAGTAAATAGTTTGGCTTAATGGGTATAAAGTGAGATTTTTCCAATTTGATACTAGAGTGATTGTTGGGTCCTTCAATGAGGAGTACTGTTGAGCCCAATGGTTCAAATAAAAGTTTGAGAATTATTTCACAAAATGTCGATGTAATTTGTCAAGACTTTAAGTTAAATGCACCGATGACATAGTATAAGGTACTGACAAAATCAAGTTACTTAAAGGTTATAACACATAAATTTTTAAAATAAGTATTGATGTTGTAAATTCTTGTTACAACGTTAAATTGCATATATACAGTAATAATTTAAATTTTATTGCGTATTCAGTTTGTCAATTAACTAGGTCACTTGACTGTCTACTTGAATGGCATAGCTTTACTATGGAATGCAGATTTGGTACTTGTGGATGAACTTACCATGACTACACAGGAAGTGCACTGCATGGTCCAGGTATTGCCTGACCCTATAAAATGGTTGTTTTCTTCCATTTATGCAAATAATACTGTTCATTCACGTAGCTTACTATGGCAAAATTTGAACTGTGTATATGATTCTTATAAGGGCTCTTGGCTAGTTGGAGGGAATTTTAATGAGGTAATTAGACAAAATAAAAAATTTGGGGGTAATCCTATTAATAACTCAAGGGTGGATGCTTTTGCTAATTGTCTAAATTATTGTAACTTACTTGACTTAGGATTTAAGGGTAGTAGGTATACATGGACAAACAAACGTAGGAATGGGAATACTATTCTAGAGCGATTGGATAGAATACTCGCTAATTCTAATTGGCTCCAAATTTACCCGGAAACAGTAGTACAACACCTACCACGCACATATTCTGACCATTGCCCTATTTTGGTCACACTTCAACAAAATAGGGTCCCTAGAAATAAAGTATTCCGTTTTGAAAAAATTTGGACTTCAGGCCCTTCCCTTATTAATATAATTCAACAATCATGGCAACATAATCCTCTTTAGAAGAAGCCCTGACAGTTTTTAGGGACAATGTTACTCATTGGAATAAGCATACTTTTGGGAACCTTTTCACAAAAAAAAAAAAGGAAGCTTTTAAATAGAATTAATGGTATACAGAATTCAATCCACTATCCTACGAGCCACTTCCTTCAGAACCTAGAAATACAGCTAACTAAAGAGTTTAGCAATTTACTTAGGCAAGAAGAAGATTTTTGGAAATTGAAATCTAGAATTCAGTGGCTAAATGATGGTGACGCAAACACCAAAATTTCCACATGTCTATCTTACAAAGACGTAGACGTAATCGCATAAATGATCTACAAGATAGTGTAGGAAATTGAACTTTTGATCAAACGGAAATACACAACTCCATAATCAACTACTACAATGACCTTTTTACCACACAACACTGCTTCACTAAGCATATCACAAAAAATTCTCCAATAAGTAACTCATTAAATTACAATGATCAACAGCATCTAGCTAAACCACTGCACCTACATGAAATCAAACAAGCAGTCTTCTCTTTCCAACCCTTAAAGATACCTGGGCCAGATGGCCTTCACCCATATTTTTTCCAAACTTATTGGCAACATGTAAGTCCATCACTAATAAAATGTTGCCATAATGCTTTCCAGGACAGCAAAATCACAGAACAACTTAACACGACTTATTTGTGCTTAATTCCTAAAGTAAAAAACGCTGTAGCAATCACTCAGTATCGGCCCATTAGTTTATGTAACACAACTTAAAAAATTATTGTTAACAAGCTCAAACCTCTTCTACATAAAATAGTTGGACCCACGCAATCCAGTTTTCAACAGGGGAAAAGGGCCTCAGATAACGCTATCATTGTACAAGAAATACTTCAACACTTAAAAAAGAAGAAAAAAGGACGAATAGGTCACATGTTGCTCAAATTAGATTTGAAAAAAGCTTTTGACAAGCTCGAATGGTCTTTCATCCATAGATCACTTCACTATTTCAACTTGCCAAAAAATCTAATATCTCTTATCATGTCCTGCGTCACAACATCGTCCATATCTATCCTGATAAACGGATCACCCACTCAATTCTTTCACCCCACTAGGGGAATCCGTCAAGGAGACCCATTATCACCCTACTTATTTATTATGTGCTTAGAACGTCTATCTAGGAATATATTCTAATCTGTAGATTACCTACGATGGAACCCTATTAAACTCTCAAAAAATGGACCGCAACTCTCACATCTCTTCTTCGTAGACGACATTATATTACTCTCTACAGTGCAAGATAAGAGTTGCACCACCATTATTGATACACTCAACACCTTTACTAAGCTTTCAGGACAAACACTCAACTTCCATAAATCAAGAATTTTCTTCTCCAATAACTGTAATACTCAAGCCAAATCCAACATCCTTGCAAGATTTAATATGCATGAAGGGAAACATTTTGGGAAATACTTAGGCTTCCCAATGTTCCAAAAACGTCCTCAACAATCAGACTTCCAACATCTCTTAGATAACTTCAAAGCTCGCTTGGCATGATGGAAAACAAAGTTTCTTTCTCTCCCTGGGAGAATAACTCTTATCAAAGCCACACTATCAAGTTTACCAACTCACATAATGCAATTCATTGCAATCCCTCAATCAATTCTGAAAAAAATAGAACAATACATGCGTAATTTCCTTTGGGGAAGTACACAACAAAAAAGGAAAATTCACTTGGTAAACTGGAAAACAGTAATAATGCCCAAGAACATAGGAGGCTTAGTTATACAAAAACTTAAATTTAAAAAATGAGGCACTACTGGCTAGCTTGGCATGGCGCCTTTTTCAATATCCAAACTCCTTATGGGCTTCCACTCTTATTCATAAATACAAGAACAGCAATGCAAACAAAAGTTTATCACACATTTGGAAGAACATTATGTTAGGATGGCAAAACTGCCAAATTGGCATCCAATGGCAAATAGGAACACACTCCAACATAAACTTCTGTTCAGAACCATAGATTGCTCCCAATACCACTATTAGATCACTACTCCATGGGCCTATACCTCTCGCTCATATAAATAGGAAAACTAATACTTACACGGAGCATAATACTTGGAATTGGGCACAAATTCCTTTTAATGTGACCAACGATTTTAAAACGCATTTAAATAGGGTTAATATACCCATTTACACAACCAAAGTAGACACTCTATCCTGGGGAATTACAACTAATGGAACTTTTATTGTTCAGTCAATGTACTCGCATTTACTAGAAAAAGAATTACAAAGGCAGGAATCCCAAAATCCTTATCTTTGGTTATGGAAAATACAAATACCTCCTAAGATAAAAATATTCCTATGGCTCATCATGCATAATAGACTCCCAGCAAAATCTTATCTTCATCATATAGGCATCACAATCGACGACTAATGCCAACTTTGCCATGCAGTAACAGAGACAATCAACCACGTCTTTCTCCATTGTCAACATGTAGCTCACATCTGGAATGAATTAGGACTAACTCATATTATCAATCACTTCAATCGATACCCACAACCCTACCATTGGATACTCAAAATAATGAACACAAATTACAGCAATATGCCTCCCCTTATAAATAGAAAAACATTTCTCTCATACACATTAGGGGATATTTGGCTAAATCGTAACCACAACAACTTCAATAATACAAGAAAACACTTAACTCTTACACAGATTACTAATCATGCTCTAGAATTCACCTATCTTGCTGCAAGAACAACAAAACAAAAATTACTGCAACCCATAAAATGGATCCCTCCAAAACCAAACTACTATAAATTAAACACGGATGGGGCAGTAATCCCATTAACTCATAAAGCAGGTATAGGCGGAGTAATACGTGACTCCAATGGAAATTGGATCGTAGGTTTTGCAGGGAATTTGGACAATGCCAACATTGTCCAAACAGAACTACAAACTCTATTCTACGGACTCGAACTGACAAGAGCATATCATTTGACTCCACTGGAAATTAACATCGTTGCAACAGAGGTAATCACGATGTTACAACAAGATAACCCCCTTTATACTAATTTAATTCATGACTGCAGGCACCTCCTGGACCAGCTGCTTAATCCTCCTATCACGCACATCTACAGAGAGGGGAACGAGGTGGCTGATAGCTTAGCAAAAGCGGGGTGCAGCATGGACTCTTCTACCACTACAACCATTTTTGAACAACAACCAGATTTTGTCAGCATCTTTTTGCAAATGGATCAAGCAGGAGACACTCGCCTAAGGAAGACAACAGGGACACAACACCTACAATGGGACAAACGACAACAAGTAGCAACTCCCTCTAGCGATAATGCACTGGATAGCAGTGTTAGTTTTAGAGGCAGTAGTTTCTGTATTGATCAAACTAATTTAAACTATAACCTAGATGCAACAACATCGACCTCTCTGTAGCAACTTTTGTGATTAATGCAATTATCTTTCCGACCAAAAAAAAAAGAATCCAAAAAGGTCTGAGGCGAGTTTCTCTCTTCAAATTCTTGTTAGGACATCCAAAAATAAAAAATACTCCTAGATACAGGCAAAGTCTACCCCACATTTATAGCCTATTTGGCCAAGCTTCAAAAATCAGCTTATTTTGAGAAGTATTTTTTTCAAAAGTACTTTTGGTGAGAAGCAGTTTGTGTTTGGCTAATTAATTTAAAAAATATTTTTGAGCATCAATTAGTGTTTGGTCAAGCTTTCAAAAACTGCTTCTAAGTATATTTTTTTCTCAAAAGTGCTTTTAGAGATAAGCTACTTTTTCTGTTTTTCCAAAACTACTTCTATTCCTCAAACGCACTTTTTTTTCTTCCAAAAATCTGGCAAACACTTCAACTCTGGAAAAAAAAAGTGCATTTAGGATTACAGAAGCTTGACCAAACGGGCTATTAATAGGATTAAGAAAATTGGAATCAAATCATAAAACAAAGGGCGCGAAGGGCTTATGTTATCTCAGTTAGCTAGATACATCCGCGTACGGGCTTTGATATTTTATCCAGAAAATTATCCAAAATTCTTATCATAAGGGACCAAGGAAAAAAAAGCTTATCCTAATTTTCAGTTATATGTCAGAAGGATGAGTCATAGGTGCTGCCTCTCTTATCATGCCACGTTTAAGGCTATTGGAATTTCAAGTCCCAAATAGTTGGTATGTACTCCTTAGTCCATACCCCCAAAATGAAATTTCCTCTTCCCTTCGTTGGATGTAGCAATAATTATTTGTCATTAACCTCCTTCTAAAGCAGCAAAGTGTCACATTAATTTATCAGTTAAAAATCTTCGTCCATCTTTATGTCCAGTCGACACTGATCAATACACTTGTCTTCCATTCTATGCTCTTAACCTCGCTCAGTGTAACGCTGCGAAGTGTCACCTTCATTTTTGTTCTAGTTGCGTAAGTTTCACTGTTTCAGCTGTCAAATATCTTCTTCCAATCTTTTAATTACTCCTCTCTTGATCTAGCTCCCAGCCGACACTCACCACCTGTCTTCAACTCTCTGCTGCCACGATCACTCTTCATTATCCTAAAACCCTCAACTCCATTAGTCACTTAACACCTGTTATGCCTCGAAGTAGCCTTTTCAGCTTCTCCTTTCCCATATATAAATCCCTACTTCCTGCAGCTCATTCCATCACAACAAACCAAACTTCCATTTCTTGTATCTGCAATAGCCAAAGCAAGTACAATATTCTAGTAGCTTTTTTTCTTCAAATTTTGTTTGTCTGAAAGAGATGGCACAATACAACGAGGGATACGGTAGCCAGGGGCAAATGCGCCAGACTGATGAATATGGAAACCGGGTCCAAGAAACTGGGGGCATGGGCACTGGTGCCTATGGAACTCAGCAAGGTACTGGCGGTATGGGGGGCATGGGTGGTGGAGAATATGGAATCCAAGGCCAAGATACTGGTATGGGTATGGGGGCCACTGGTGGTGGAGCCTATGGAACTCATCAGGGTGGTACTGGAATGGGGGCCATGGGTGGAGAGTATGGAACCCAAGGTACTGGAATGGGTATGGGTACTGGTGGTATGCATACCCAGCACCATGAGGGCCAACAACAGCTTCGTCGATCCGACAGCTCTAGCTCTGTAAGTGTTGTAGCATCAATATTCTTTTCTGATATCTCTCGTTTCATGATTTTATGATAGTATTAGTTTAGTTGATTGAGAAAGTTCAAGCAAGAAAATTTTTTGGACGTATCAAAAAATACTAGTACTCCTCTTAGAGAATTTGTAGGTTTAAACGTGTCATGACATTTTTATGACTACAAAATTAAAAGTACATCTATAAAGGTGCAATGCAATTTTTTAAGTTAAAGATCTTTTACATATATAAAAGTGTCATTTTTTTCAAAGACTAAAAAGAAAAAGATAAGTGTCATATAAAATGGAATATTGGGAGTTTTTTGGTCCTCTATTACTTTGTGAAATATACCCTTCTAACGTGATTTTATTTATGTGGTTTGCAGTCTGAGGATGATGGTGAAGGTGGAAGAAGGAAGAAGGGAATGAAGCAGAAGATAATGGAGAAGATGCCAGGAGGACATGCCCAACAGGAAGGTGAATACAACCAACATGCACAAACAACTTATAGTACTGAAGGAGGAGAGAAGAAGGGAATGATGGACAAGATCAAGGACAAGATCCCTGGGATGCACTGAGAACAACTTCATCAGCTTGTTCCTTTGTTTTACATTTCCAGCTTATAAGTAACAAATAAGAGTCTGAAAAGTAGTGCTTGATTTTGTTTCATGCACTCGTGTGAGTTTTAATTTCTTCACGTCGTATGTTTGAAGTTGTGTAAGGGCAGTGTGCTGACTCTATGTGTATATAGGCGGCCATGCCCGCTTCTGTGTATTAAGAAAAAAAGTGAGTTTGCTACTCCATATCAGGACACAGGATTGCTTCCATGTGTGGAAAGCAATGGTGTCCATATGTATCTTGTTAATGTGTTGTGGTGTCCCATGTTTTCTGTACTCTTTAATTTGGAACTAATATATGAGTTTTGTGTTATGTATTATATTTTTACACTATCTAACTTAAGTTGACATATAATAATATAACTAGTGAAATTTTTTGCGCTTCGCGCGGTTATAAGAAATATTATTAAATTAAAAAAAAAATAACGACATATAACGGATGAGAGAAATATTACAAATAAGAGTCTGCAGCAGAGATCGGTCCAGCATAATATACTGGAGCTCGGTGCACCTGTGTATGAACTCCAGCATATTATGCTCGACCGGTATACTTTGCTGGCTCCAGTATAATATACTGGAGACTGGAGCACCGATGCTCTAAACTCCAGTATATTGTGCTGGACCGGTATACTTGCTGGAACTCCAGTATATTATGCTGGAGTTCTGGTGTAGTTATGCTGGAACTCCAGCATAATATACTGGCGTATTTTTTCGGGTTTTGAACAGTGTTTTCGCTCAGATTTATCTTTACATGAAAAGTGGCTAAATTTCGATTACTTTTGAAACTGGGCTATTTTTGAACGACCAGTTGTAAATCTGGCTATTTTTGAATTTCTCCCATATTATATTAGTTGAAGCGGTGTCATCGCCAGAATAAATTATTAAATGTTTATATTAATATTCTACAAAAATAAAGCAATATATAATAATGACACTCTTTTTTGTCAAAGAGTACTTCTTGGTTCACTAGTCAAGCTCATATTTGACCTTGTAAAGGTCACATTTTTTTTGAACATCTTTGAGCGAGCATTTTTGTTAAAAATTTGAGGCTAATAAGAGTCGAACCTAAAGCTCTATTTGCAATAATATTCAACTAAACCACTGGGCCAAGGCTTTCAATTTTTAGGAAATTGATACTATTAAATAATACTTATTGTTTTTATTTTTATAAATACGACACCACTTCCAAGTTGAGCCTACATATCTGTATTAAACATCAACAATTTAACGTTCATATGCATCAAAGGAAAAGGTTTTTAACTCCTATTCTTTAACAAGTTGAACTTTAAGGAAGATAAATATCTTGTTCAATTAGTTTCCGTCATGTAACTGGAGAAGTGAGAAGGAAATTTAGTGGGTTATAACGTCTACGTAAACTTCTATTTTGGATTAATCAAACCAATTTATGAAGAAGAAATTAATCTTCAAACGACTAGGAAAACATTTTATCACCATGAGATCTAGTTGTCCAAGCTACACTAACAAATAAAAGCAACAGCAAAACCAGGACCGCGAACATAAAAAACTTAAATATTAGTCAAAATTATAAACCTAAAGAGTGGTGAAAGTTACCGAAAGTAGACAGAAGCATATAAAAGTTTTGAAAAAAAAAAAAAATACAGAAGCACACAAAAGATAAAGAAAAAGGCCCAAAAGTGACCAAATTTGAAGATTGAGATTTTTACATTTCTATGTCACGTAAGAAACCTTATTACCCTCAATGTTTAAGGTTTGACTTAATTACACTTAGTATACTAAATTATCAATTATATACCATAATTAATTAAGGGTATAATTAATTATACATTTTTTACTCCTTAATTAAAGGAATTGCACGTTTCTCTCTCCTAACTCATCAGTCTCACCCATTTACCCATACCCACGTTCTTTTTACCATTTTCCATCTTCTGAAACCAAATTCTCCCTCTAAATTCACAGAAAATTGAAGAAACCCTTCAACAAAGTTGGTTCCCCATTTTACTCCAGTTGAAGTTCATCAATGAAGAACAACAAAGTTCATCAAAATTGAAGTCAAATCTTCAAAGTTCATACACACATTTACCTTCAGCTTCAAATTTTCTCAATGAAGAAGAACAAACCTTCAAAGAGACAAGAGAGCAGCAATTCCACCATTGACAGCCATTAAAAAGCTT
>NW_017675942.1:4910-5889 GCF_001879085.1 Nicotiana attenuata | reverse complement strand
GAAGGGACATTCCGTGCCATGTTCTGATTATCACTCTCGTTGACTTTGTAGTTGTACCATTTTATTCCTTATTTATTGACCTTGTATTCTAAACTGTTACAGCCCCTACAGCATGCTCCCCTCCCTCTTGACTTGTTAAATTGCTGTATTCTCTTCTATTGCGTATATATATATTTGAACTGCACAGGCTTGTTTGGTAGTCCGATCTAGCCTCGTCACTACTTCGCCGGGGTTAGGCCAGGCACTTACCAGCACATGGGGTCGGTTGTGCTGATGCTACACTCTGTGCATCTTTTTGCACAGATCCAGGTGCTGGAGCATCATTTGAGTAGCAGTAGCATTCTGGGAGCGAGTTTCCAGTCCAGGGACATTAGAGGTAGCCTTGCTGACGTCCGCAGGCGCGGAGTCCTTTCTATTTTATTCAGTTTGTTATCGTTGTACCGTAGCAGGCAGTTTTATGTTTCATTCACACCTTGTATTTAGTATTTCTCTAGACGTTCGTGAGTATTGTGACACCAGTATTGGGTAGAGGATTGTTTAACTTCCGCATTTCTTTTAGTAAATTTTATTTGAGACTTCCACCTTATTCGTTAAATGCTTCATTGTTGTTAATATTGTTGATGTTCGCTAAAAGAGGTATTCGATAATTGGCTTTCTTAGCTCCTGTTAGTAGGCGCCATCACGACTCCCGAGGGTGGGAAATTCGGGTCGTGACAGAAGAAGAACAAACCTTCAAAGAGACAAGAGAGCAGCAATTCCACCATTGACAGCCATTAAAAAGCTTTGAAGCTTTGAATTCAAATTTGGGTTTTCGAAAATCATTATTTATTTTGATTGGGTGTTGTTGAAAATAATTGGGAATATGTTTTGGAGTTTATATCTCAATTTTGAGGGGTTTTGGTGAAGACTAGACTTGGTTTTGACTGAAATTCAGATTGAAACTCGAAGAAGAAGAAGAAGAAGAAGAAGAAGAAGAAGA
>NW_017675942.1:0-1017 GCF_001879085.1 Nicotiana attenuata | reverse complement strand
TGTGTTCGTATAGTGATTTTCTCCCTTGTCGGGATGTGAAAGTTATTGTTGTTGTTCCCTTGCCGGGATTTAGCAGTTTTGTTTTGTTTTCCCTTGCCGGGACTTCTATTACTGTTTGTCTATCCCCTCGCCCCACTGTTTGTGATTGTTGCTTGGGTGAGGAAGAGTGATAAAGCACGAAGGTTGATGCCGTGCACGATTTGTGTTGAGAATACATTAATGCACGAAGGAACATTCCGTGCCATGTTTTGATTATTAATGCACGAAGGAACATTCCGTGCTATGTTTTGATTATTAATGCACGAAGGAGCATTCCGTGCCATGTTTTGATTATTATTGCACGAAGGAACATTCCGTGCCATGTTTTGATTATTAATGCACGAAGGAACATTCCGTGCTATGTTTTGATTATTAATGCACGAAGGAACATTCAGTGCCATGTTTTGACTATTATTGCACGAAGGAACATTCCGTGTCATGTTTTGATTAGTAATGCACGAAGGGACATTCCGTGCCATGTTCTGATTATCACTCTCGTTGACTTTGTAGTTGTATCGTTTCATTCCTTATTTATTGACCTTGTATTCTAAACTGTTACAGCCCCTACAGCATGCTCCCCTCCCTCTTGACTTGTTAAATTGCTGTATTCTCTTCTATTGCGTATATATATATTTGAACTGCACAGGCTTGTTTGGTAGTCCGATCTAGCCTCGTCACTACTTCGCCGGGGTTAGGCCAGGCACTTACCAGCACATGGGGTCGGTTGTGCTGATGCTACACTCTGTGCATCTTTTTGCACAGATCCAGGTGCTGGAGCATCATTTGAGTAGCAGTAGCATTCTGGGAGCGAGTTTCCAGTCCAGGGACATTAGAGGTAGCCTTGCTGACGTCCGCAGGCGCGGAGTCCTTTCTATTTTATTCAGTTTGTTATCGTTGTACCGTAGCAGGCAGTTTTATGTTTCATTCACACCTTGTATTTAGTATTTCTCTAGACGTTCGTGAGTATTGTGACACCAG
>NW_017675941.1:27128-55894 GCF_001879085.1 Nicotiana attenuata | reverse complement strand
AAACAACGACTATAATAAGATGATCAAAATTGAAGAAAACGACGGGTAGTCATAGAAACCTACTACCAACAGAATGCGAGAGTGCATACTAATCCTACTGGTATGAACAATCTACCACCTACCCTAATCCTCGACCTCCACACCTTCCTATCAAGGGTCATGTCCTCGGTCAGCTGAAGCTGCATCATGTCTTGCCTAATCACCTCTCCCCACTTCTTCTTCAGCCTACCTTTACCTCTCTGTAGGCCCTCCAATGTCAACCTCTCACACCTCTTCATCGGGACATCTCTGATCTTCCTTCTCACATGTCCAAACCATCTAAGCCTCGCTTCCCGCATCTTGTCCTCAATAGGGGCCACACCCACCTTGTCGCGAATAACCTCATTCCTAATCCTATCTAACCTGGTGTGCCTGCACATCCATCTCAATATCCTCGATCTGCTACCTTCATCTTTTGGACATGGGCTATCTTGACAAGCCAACACTCATCCCCATACAACATAGTCGGTCTGACCACCACTCCGTAGAACTTGCCTTTAAGTTTTGGTGGCACCTTCTTATCACACAAAACACCAGAAGCGAGTCTCCATTTCATCCATCCAGCCCCAATACGATGTGTGACATCTTCATCAATCTCCCCATCCCCCTGAATAATAGACCTAAGGTACTTAAAACTTCCTCTCCTAGGGATGACTTGCGAGTCCAGCCTCACCTCCCCTTCCCCTCCCTGAGTCGAACTTACACTCCAAGTATTCTGTTTTGGTCTTACTCAGCTTGAAACCTTTAGGCTCCCGGGTCTGCCTCCACACCTCTAACCTCGCGTTCACACCGCCTCGCGTCTCGTCAATCAATACAATATCATCTGCAAATAACATGCACCACGACACCTCCCCTTGGATATGTCGCGTCAGAACGGGCTAGCTAGATCTTTGATTTTAGTTGGATGGTTTCTACACTTTCACTAGTCATATTTTGGATAACGTCGTGAAATTTTTCCATCTCTTGTGGAGGCGAGTTTATAGCTATTACAATACCCTTCTTGTTAGTATACTGTATTTGTAAAATAATTCCGGAGAAAATAAAATAACATATAAATAGAAATATAAACGAAACTGAAGTTAATCCGAGCCCACTGAATTCACAGTGTTTCCTTGAGGAATTTAACCTCTCCTAGTACCCAAGGTTGTGGATTATTTCCTCCCAGGATAGAACGAATTACACATTGGTATAGTGGTACTTCAAACCCCAGTGTTTCAGCGAACAAAAAGTTTGGCAGCAAATCACACTTACTGTTGCTTTCTTTGAAGTTAAAACAATGCAGAAGAAAGGAGGAGAACTCAGAAAATCGTATGGAAAATCTGAGAGAATGGACTGGTATTTATAGATAATGTTGAGCTCAAAACTGAAGAGGTGCAACTCTTCAAAATGGCTGTTTATGTAAAACGACCATAAAATAAATTCCATAACATGAATGGCTATTTACGCAACAATAAACCGGGAATTGAAGAGGGAGGCTAATTTTCCGTTACAAAATCGGAAAACTGAAAACGGATAACGGAAAAAAGTTTAATATTTCCGTTGGATTTAATATTAATATTCCACTGGATTTCTGTTAATATTTGCTATTAACAAATAAATTTGGTCCAAAAAATAAATCAATCAATCGATCATTTGACGAAATCCAAATCCGAATCCGAATCCGAAGCCGAAGCCGAAGTCGAGCCGAGCGAGCGACGACGACGATGGCGCGAGGCTTGCTTTCTTCTTAACTCTTTAAGAGCTACAAGAAGAGCAATTGTATATATACCCATCAAAACCTTTTCCTCTTCCAATAAGGGACAATATCCCATTGTCAGGGGGAAACTTAAAATTTTTGTTTTCCCTCCATTTTTCCTTCACCCTCTTTTAAGCCTATTTAGCTTAAAACCTCAACAATCCCCCACATGAATGGGGAATGGCTATATCACGGAAATATGCATGAAAAACTGTGTGATTCGCAAGCAAGGATTAATTGCATCTGGATAAGTAGGTTTCCCTTTGAACTTTCCGTAGTGAACTTATGTCAGATATACTCGGTCAATTGGTAGATTTGATATCTTTGAACCGTCGAACTTTGGTGTATATCTAGACAACCATAAGTCACAAAATCAACCCTTAACCGTCTTTGGTTCTCATTGTTGTGTTCGTTTCAGCCATGAACACCGCCTGGTTTCATAAGTGCGTAGAGAACTGGCCTTACAAAATTCTTCTTGAAGCGGCTAACACTTCACACTTACATAGGTGATTCCTAAACGTGTCATCCCGTAGATACATTATTTGATATACCCCGTATCAAATTTAGAAATCATTAAAAAGCCTTAATGTTTTATCATTGGTACTGAACATTGTCTCATCAAGAGAATGGACCAAAATTTTTATTTGACAATATTGAACCGTCATTAATGACTTTGTTTGATCTCCTTGAACGTAGATCTTCGGATCTCCAGTCTTCTAGGTAGAGTTACCGCCACAATGACTTGTTCTCGGCCATATTTCCATTCCCCTCGATGATTTCTCAACTACCTCTCTAGTTAGGCCTTTTGTAAGTGTACCCGACACATTATCGCTTGACTTTACATAGTCAATCGTGATAATTCCTCTAGAGAGTAATTGCCTAACGTTTTATGTCTTCGTCGTATATGACGAGATTTACCGTTATACATAACACTCCCAGCCCTTCCAATTGCCACTTGACTATCGCAATGTATGCATATTGGTGCCAACGGTTTGGGCCAAAATGGAATATCTTCCAAAAAATTCCGAAGCCATTCAACTTCTTCACCGGCTTTGTCTAAGGCTATGAACTCAGCCTCCATTGTAGAGTGGGCAATACAAGTTTGTTTGGATGACTTCCAAGATACCGCTCCTCCACCAATAGTGAATACATATCCACTTGTGGACTTAGAATCAGTTGAACCGGTGATCCAATTTGCATCACAATATCCCTCAATCACCGCATGATATTTACTGTAGTGCAAAGCAAAGTCCTGCTTATGTTCTAAATATCCCAAAACTCGTTTCATTGCAATCTAATGAGATTGGCCTGGATTGCTCGTGTATCGACTCAATTAACTTATAGCACAAGCTATATCTGGTCGTGTACAATTCATGATATACATTAAGCATCCCAACACACGAGCATAATCCAATTGTGATATGCTTTGGCTTGTTCTTTGCTAATGCAAGATTGACGTCAATTGGAGTCTTTGCAACTTTAAACCCTAAGTTCTTGAATTTTTCAAGTACTGTCTTAATATAATGAGATTGTGACAATGCCAGACTTTGAGGAGTCTTATGGATCTTAATCCCAAGAATTAAATCAGCAACTCCCAAGTCCTTCATATCGAACTTGCCAGTTAGCATACGCTTAGTCGCATTTATGTTGGCAATGTCATTACTCTTTATCAACATATCATCCACATATAGCAAACAATGACTATGTGATTTGGAACATTTTTAATGTACACACATTTATCACATTCATTTGTCTTAAAACCATTTGACAACATTGTTTGGTCGAATTTCGCATGCCATTGTTTAGGTGCTTGTTTTAGTCCGTAAAGGGACTTAACAAGTCTACATACCTTCTTTTCTTTACGTGGAACCACAAACCATTCAAGTTGTTCCATGTAGATTTCTTCCTCCAAATCTCCATTCAAGAAAGCCGTCTTAACGTCCATTTGATGAATTTCAAGACCATACACTGCAACTAATGCTACTAACATTCGTATGGACATTATTCTTGTAACTGGAGACTATGTATCAAAGTAGTCAAGACCTTCTCGTTGTCTATAACCATTGACCACAAGTCTTGCCTTAAATTTATCAATAGTGCCATCATATTTCATTTTCCTCTTAAAAATCCATTTAGAACCCAAAGGTTTATTTCCAGGAGGAAGATCAACCAATTCCCATGTATGGTTGTTCAATATGGATTCTATTTCACTATTGACTGTCTCTTTACAAAATAATGATTCCGAAGAAGACATAGATTCTATAAATGTTCGAGGCTCATTTTCCAATAAGAAAGTCACAAAATTTGGTCCAAATAAAGTAGACTTTCTTTGCCGTTTACTACGTCTTGGATCCTCCTGATTAAATGTACTTTCTTTTGTTTCTTCCCGAGGTCCTTTAGATCCTTCACCAATCGACTCACATTCCTTTTTATACGGATATATATTTTCAAAGAACTCAACATTATCTGATTCTATAACCGTATTATTATGAATGTCGTGATTTTCTGATTTATGAACCAGAAATCGATATGCTTTAATATTGGTCGCATATCCTATGAAAACACAATCAACGGTTTTCGGTCCTATTTTTACCCTTTTGGGTTTAGGAACTTGTACTTTTGTCAAACACCCCCACACTTTAAAATAATTCAAGTTGGGCTTCCTTCCTTTCCATTTTTCCTATGGAATGGATTGTGTTCTGCTATGGGGTACTCGATTTAGTATCCGGTTAGCTGTAAGAATGGCTTCTCCCCACAAGTTCTATGGTATGCGTTCATCATCTCCTTTAATGAACGATTCTTTCTTTCCGCAATCCCATTGGATTGGGGAGTGTAAGGGGCCGTTGTTTGATGAATAATTCCATATTCTAAACATATTTCTTCAAAAGGAGATTCATATTCACCACCCTATCACTTCTTATCATTTTGATTTTCTTGTTAAGTTACGTTTCAACTTCATTTTTGTAATGCTTGAATGCGTCTATTGCTTCATCTTTACTATTAAGTAAGTAAACATAGCAATATCGAGTACTATCGTCAATAAAAGTTATGAAATACTTCTTTCCACTGCGAGATGGTATTGACTTCATGTCGCAAATATCTGTGTGAATTAAGTCTAAAGGATTTGAAATCCTTTCAACTGACTTATAAGGATTTTTAACATATTTAGATTCCACACATATTTGACATTTTGATTTGTCGCATTCAAACTTAGGCAATACTTCCAAGTTAATCATTTTCCGCAAGGTTTATAATTGACATGACCCAAATGTATATGCCATAATTTATTTGACTCAAGTAAGCAAGACGAAGCTGAAATTTTATTATTATTCTCAACAACCATTACATTCAGCTTGAAAAGGCCCTCAGTGAGGTAACCTTTTCCTACAAATATTTCATTCTTACTTATTACAACCTTATCAGATACAAAAACACACTTAAAACCGTTCTTAACAAGAAGTCCAGCAGAGACTAAGTTCTTCCTAATCTCGGGAACATGAAGGACGTTGTTCAAAGTCACCACCTTGCCATATGTCATTTTCAGAAATATCTTCCCACATCCTTCAATTTTGGCCGTTGCAACATTTCCCATAGAAAGCGTCTCTTCGGGTCCAACAGGAGCATATGTAGCAAACGTTTCCCTAACAGCACAAACATGGAGACTGGCTCCAGAATCAATCCACCACTCCTTAGGATTTTCCAGCAGGTTGCATTCAGAAAGCATAGCACACAAGTCATCAACATCTTCTTGCTTTTCAACCTTGTTTGCTTGACCCTTCTTGTTGTCTTTCTTCGAAGCACGACAATCTGTAGATTTGTGTCCAGCTTTCCCACAGTTGTAGCAATTTTTGTTGAACCGCTTCTTGCTTGGGTTGCTTTTCGGTCCAGAAGCCTGCTTCCTCTTTCTCTTATTTTGAGGAGTATCCTCAATAATGTTTTCTCCCATTATTGTTGAGTTTTCACGGCCTCTCTTTTCAGCAGCTTTATTGTCCTCTTCGATTCTCAACTGAACAATGAGATCATCAAGCGACATCTCCTTGCGTTTGTGTTTCAAGTAGTTTTCCCTTCGCAGGGGTACCTTCCCTTTTAATTGAGAAAAGGACTCGGAATTGACTCCCCTCGATTCGAGATCCAAAATTAGGGTATGGAATTTCTCCAAGGAATGCTCTCCCGTGGCGGTACGCGGATTCTCGAGGGCCCGATCTCCCCGTCCCAGCCAATCTCCTTCTGGATCAAGGCTAGACATGACCCTAAAAATATCGACCTTGACCTTGAATAGGTCTTCGGCTTCAATTCGAGCCTGTTGTATGATGTATGACCTCGGCATAAGGAGGGGTTTTTCTCCTCAAACTCAAAGGCCGCTGTTGGATGCTTTCTACACTGTCGCACCCTATGATCTCATCTTCTTGATATGGAAAGGGAAAGACAGGGGCAGGGGAAGCTACTTCATTTGGGGCAGGCACGGGACGTGCTCTTTCTTTTTGTAAGTTGATGGACGACATTGAAGTCCTTCCACAAAGGAGGCAACTTCTCAATCATCGCTGCTACTTGGAATGCTTCATTGATGACAAGACCTTCAATGAAAATTCTGTTAGTAAAAATACTAAAATTACTACTTTCAACATTAGTATTAATTCGATTTATACCTTCAGCAAGGAGATCGTGAATAATCACTTGCAATTACTGGACTTGGGTAATAACAGACTTGCTATCTACCATTTTGTTGTCCAAAAACTTAGCGGCAACGAATTTCTTCAATCCGGCATCTTCAGTTTTGTATTTCTTTTCAAGCGCAGTGTCACGTCCTTAGTTGGTAACTAAGTACACGTGCGGCACTTGACAACTCGCTCACGATCTTGCACAACTTGCTCATGTTCTTTCTATGCGAATTCAGCCTTACTACACTCAAGATCGCTAAGAGAATTGTAGAAAGAACACAAGAGAATTGTTAAAGGAAGCTTTGTATTAGAGAGAACTTGAATTGTTTGCTTGGTGAATTACAAATGAATGGCCCCCTTTATATACTAGTCTCTTAGGGTCTAGTGTGTAAATAATAATTATTACACAAGTCCTTAATATTTACAAGATAAGGGCTTTCTCTATAAATCTCTACAAGCCTAGAAGATTCCAAGGACTTTCCTAGCAAATCCATAAGGATCTAGGGTCTTCATAAGGAAATGTCCATACTTCTCTAGAATCTTCTCACAAATGCTAGCCTTCCTCTTATGTAAGCTTCCACATGGCATTAATATATGCCAAAAGGTACCTATGTGGCATGATGATGTGGCGGGTCATCACACTCTTCCCCACCTAATATTGCCACGACCGCGGCGCAATGCTGCCTCGTAAACTCTCGGATCTTATCTTTGAATTGCCACAAGTCTTCATAGCGTTCCCACGTGGCCTCCTCCGGTGATTGCCTTTTCCAATGGACGAGGAACATAGCGGTGGCTTTTTCCCTTGTTTTCACCTGGCCTGGTAATCCATAATAGCCTCAATCTCCCGATCATGCGAGGCGGTGATAGTAATTGGCGCTCGACTTGATTGGCCCCTACTCGGATCATCCTTATCTTAATGATATGGCTTAAGCATGCTGACATGGAAGACAGGGTAGATCTTAAGATACGATGGCATGTCAAGCTTGTATGAGATCTTGCCTACCTTGGCGACGATCTTAAATGGCCCCTCATACTTGCGAATCAGATTCTGATGCATGCCCCGTAGTGCCTTGAACTGTCTTGGGTTAAACATCACCATGACCATGTCCCCAACTCTATAGTCCGTGGGATGGCGCTTACGGTCCGCAAACTTCTTCATCTTCTTAGCTGCCTTATCCAAGTAGGACTTAGCAGTGTCAAGCTGTTCCTCCCATCCTTTGGCCATATGATAAGCCCCCAAACTCTTTCCCTCGAACGCAACTGGTAATGAATGTGGAGTTTGTGGCTGTTGGCCTGTGGCTAGCTCAAATGGTGTCCGCCCCGTGGACTCACTCCGCTGCAAGTTATACGAGAATTGGGTGATGTCTAGGAGCCTTGCCCAATCTCTCTGATGCATGCCTACATAATGCCTCAACTAGCATTCTAGTAAGGCATTGACCTGTTCCGTTTGTCCATCTATCTGTGGGTGGAAACTAGTGGAAAAGTGCAGTTCTGTGCCAAGTATGTCGAATAACTCTCTCCAAAAGTTTCCAGTAAAACGGGGGTCTCGATCACTAATAATATGCCTTGGTAAGCCCCAATACTTCACCACGTTCTTAAATAATAGCTTGGCGGCATCCTTGGCAGTGCAACCTGGTGAGGCGGGCATGAAGGTGGCATATTTATAAAATCTATCCACAACCACCATAATAGTACCGTAACCATCGGAATTCGGTAGACAAGTGATAAAGTCCATAGTGACGCTCTCCCATGGATGCTCCGCAACTGGAAGTGGCTCCAAAAGTCCTCCAGGTTGTTGTTGTTCAACCTTGTCCTGTTGACAGACAAGACAAGTCTGCACATAGCACTCTATGTCATCTCGCATGCGTGGCAAATAGTAGACCGACTCAACCAAGGCCCTAGTGCGACGTTGACTTGGATGACCGGCCCACATTGTGTCATGACTCTCCCTTATGATCCGTCGTCTAATGTGTCCAAACTTAGGCACGTAGACCCGTCGACCGGTGGTAAGCAATAGGCCGTCTTCTACCCCAAAACATCTCGTCTTGCCCTGGTTGGCTAACTCAATAAGTCGTTTGGCTGCTGGATCATGTTGCATGCCTTCTTTTATAGCCTCACGAATGTCCCATCTTGTTGAAGTGATTGCAGCAAGCTCGGCTTTCTGGCTCAAGGCATCGGCTACAATGTTACCTTTGCTCGGCTTATACTCCAGTGCATAATCCAACTCGGCCAAGAAATCCTGCCACCTAGCCTGTTTCGGTGTGAGCTTCTTCTGCATCTGAAAGTAGCTAGTAGCCACATTGTCGGTCTTGACCACGAACCTCGACCTGAGCAGATAATGTCGGCATGTATGAAGGCAATGTACAATGACAGTCATTTCCTTCTCTTGCACCGTGTAACACCGCTCCGTCTCATTTAACTTGCGACTCTCAAACGCTATGGGATGCTTATCCTGTATCAGGACACCCCCAATGGCGAAGTTGAGGCATCTGTGTGTACCTCAAATGTCTTGGCAAAGTCAAGTAATGCCAAGACTGGATCTTCTATTACAGCTGCCTTAAGGCCTTCAAATGCCTTTTGACAATGCCCGTCCAAACCCATGGCTTGTTCTTCTTTAGCAACTTAGTCAATGGTACGGCCTTGGCTGAGTAGCCACTAATGAACTGACGATAGTAGTTAACAAGGCCAAGGAAGGATCTCAACTCAGTTACCTTTGTAGGTGCCTCCCACTCTTGGTTAGCACGTACCTTAGCCTCGTCCATGTGTAGCTTGCCATTGCTAATGACATGGCCCAAGAAGTGCACCTTTGATTGTGCTAACTCATATTTCTCTCTCTTGATGTATAGCTCGTTCTCCCGCAAGACTTGGAAAACCTTCCTTAAGTGCTCCATGTGCTCCTCCAAGGTGTTGCTGTAGATGACTATGTCGTCTAGGTAGACTACCACGAACTGATCAAGGTAGGGATGGAAGATCTTGTTCATAAGGTTGCAAAATGTGGCCGGTGCATTGGTTAAGCTGAAGGGCATCACCAACCACTCAAAGGCTCCATATCTCGTCACACATGCTGTCTTTGGCTCATCCCCTTCCGCAATGCGAACCTGGTAGTAGCCCTTTCGAAGATCCACCTTGGTAAAGTACTTGTCTTGCCCAAGTCTATCGAACAAGTCAGCAATGAGCGGGATCGTGTACTTATTCTTCATTGTGATCTTATTAAGTGCTCGCTAGTCTATGCATAAACTTAGCGATACATCCTTCTTCTTCTGGAACAATACTAGTGCGCCAAAAGGTGCCTTTGATGGGCGAATGTGACCAACATCTAGCAGCTCTTTCAATTGTTTCCTGAGCTCCTCTAGCTCGGGCGGTGCCATACGATATGAGGTGAATGCAGGTGGCTTAGCCCCTGGCGCCAACTCAATCTTGTGATCCACCTCTCACCTAGGCGGAAAGTGCTTAGGCAACTCCTCGGGCATGACATCTTTGTTTTCCTCAAGCAACTTCTCTATGCAAGGCGGCACTATCTCTTGAAAATTCTTGTCTTCCTCTAGACTTGCAATGGTTGCAACGAACGTCGGCTCCCCCTTCTTGATCCCCTTGAGAACCTGCATAGCTGAGAGTTGTGCTTAGATCTGTTCGTGTGGCATAGCCACTGTAGGTACCATGCAAGCTCCTTCTTGCTCCATAACCAAGATACGTTGGAGGTAGGGGTCGATCAAAGTATGACAATGTCTAAAGAACTCTTGCCGCAGTATGATGTCAAAGATATCCATAGCGGTTACGGTAAAGTTTGTCATACCTTTCCAAGTTCCCAATTTGACCCCAACTCCATTAGCTACCCCACGAGCATTCTGTACCTCGGTATTCACGGTCTTGTCGCGAGAGTTGGTTGGAGCAAGCTTCAATTCTAGTCTCTTTGCGGCAGCCTCAGTCACAAAATTATGAGTTGCTCCAGTATCCACCATTGCACGAGCGGGCTTGTTGTTGATGGTGAGATCTACATACTGATTTTCATTCTCGGTAGGTTGGATAGCTTGCTTTGTGACAGCACCACATAATCAGATCATACCTAACTGTGCGGTTCCCAAACTCTCTCCTTGTGGTTGCTCCTTTCGTTCACGGACTATGGCGCTGAGGCTCTTTAGGTCGGGACAATTCCTGAAGCCGTGCGGCCCTCCACATATGTAGCATCCCTTCTTCTCGGCCTGTGCCTTCTTCTCGGCGTAGCCCTGACGACCACTCGACTTTTTGGAATCTTGAGTCTTGGAGTATTGTTGTTGTGTCTCCTTGCCTTTGCCACGGTCTCCCCCTCCTTTGACATTGTTAACCTTTGACTCCTTGCCATTGCCTTTGTCATGTTTGTCATGCCTGAAATCCATTAATGATTCGGCCTCCACTATGGCTTGGTCTATATCAGTGACTTGTCGGAGTTGCAACTCCTGCTTAGCCCAATTATGCAACCCGTCCATGAAGTGGAACAACAAGTCATCATTGGTCAGGTTGGGGATTTGAAGCATAAGGGTAGTGAACTCCTTGACATAGTTACGTATGCTCCATGTTTGCTTCAATTCCCTAAGCTTGCGCCTTGCCTCGTACAAGACATTGTTTGGAAATAACTGTAGCTTGAACTCGGCTTTGAACTGATCCCATGTGCTAATAGTACATAGACCTTTATCCATGTCGGCCATCTTCCTTCTCCACCATAGCATGGCAGTCTCTGAGAGGTACAATACCGCAGTGTTGATCTTGGCCTCGTCGTCCCTCACTTTGCCGTGCCTGAAGTAGTTCTCCAAGTGCCAAAGGAAGTTTTCCACTTCTTGTGCATCACAAACATCTTTGAACATCGGGGGTTTGGGATCCTCGATCTTGGCCTCCCTCATCACCACAACATTGCTGGCTGCCTCGGTCACGCCAGCATTGACATGCTCCTCGAGTGACTCTATCTTTGCCTTCATAGCATCGATAATACTCAAAGCCTCCATGAGTCTGCACTCTAAGGCAGTGATGGTTTTCCTTAGTTCCATCTCGGTCTGTGTACGTCCCTCCAAGTCATTCGGATACTCTCAATCTCTTCAAGAGTGTGCCCCTCAAGAATGCTAAGGGTGCATTCCATCCTCTCCAAGCGTTGGCCAAAGATCTCTATGGCGTTCATCCCCGTGTTCATCTTCATCACCCACTCTTTGCCGAGCGAGACGTCCTCAGGAAGGACCTCCACTTCATCCTTGCTCGCCTCAGTGGCATATGGTTCTTGGGATGTAAGCCCTTCGTTTGACACAACCTCGGTTGGCACCTCCTGGTTCTTGTTGGTGGCATTCCTCTTTTTGTTACGGCCGCTCTTGCCAGCAGCATCCTGGATGACGTTGGCTTGGGTGTTGGCAACGTTAATTTCTCCATCGTTCGCCATTCCCTTAGTTGCAACCTTTGCTCTGATACCACGTCGTCACGTCCTTAGTTGGTAACTAAGTACACGTGCGGCACTTGACAACTCGCTCATGATCTTGCAAAACTTGCTCACGTTCTTGCTACGCCAAGTCAGCCTTACTACACTTAAGATCGCTAAGAGAATGGTAGAAAGAACACAAGGAGAATTGTTAAAGGAAGCTTTGTATTAGAGAGAACGTGAATTGTTCGCTTGGTGAATTACAGATGAATGACCACCTTTATATACTAGTCTCCTAGGGGCTAGTGTGTAAATAATAATTATTACACAAGTCCTTAATATTTACAAGATAAGGGCTTTCTCTAGAATTCTCTACAAGCCTAGAAGATTCCAAGGACTTTCCTAGCAAATCCATAAGGATCTAGGGTCTTCCTAAGGAAATGTCCATACTTCTCTAGAATCTTCTCACAAATACTAGCCTTCCTTTTATGTAAGCTTCCACATGGCATTAATATATGCCAAATGGCGCCTATGTGGCATGACGACATGGCGGGTCATCACAGCAGTCCACAATTCTTTTGACATCTCCACACCACTGTAGACGTTATACAGATCGTCCTCCAGTCCGCTAAGAATATAATTCTTGCACAGAAAATCAGAATGCTTCCACGCCTCAATCACGAGAAAACGTTCATTCTCTAGAGTTTCATCGGGCAGAACGTGAACATCTTCCTTAATGAACTTCTGTAGACTTAAAGTAGTCAAGTAGAAGAACATCTTCTACTGCCATCGCTTGAAATCAATCCCGAAAACTTTTTCGGGTTTTTCCGCCGGTGCCAACACCGGTTTTGGGGTTATCGATGCATTGGCAGTCACCATCGGAACAGCCTGGTTCCCGTTGTCATTAGTCATTTCTGTAAAAGAATGACACGAACAAACGTCGAAATCACGTAGATTTTAATCTCAAACGGAGTAGAAAATCACAAAGGTTATATAACACAAATACAGAAAATAAATTTAACTTCCTTACGCTTGTTAGTATACTGTATTTGTAAAATAATTTTGGAGAAAATAAAATAACGTATAAACAGAAATATAAACGAAACAGAAGTTAATCTGAGCCCACTGAATTCACAGTGTTTCCTTAAGAAATTTAACCCTCTCTTAGTACCCAAGGTTGTGGATTATTTCCTCACAGGATAGAACGAATTACACACTGGTATAGTGGTACTTCAAACCCTAGTTTCAGCGAACACAAAGTTTGATAGCAAATCAGACTTACTGTTGCTTTCTTTGAAGTTAAAACAATGCAGAAGAAATGAGGAGAACTCAGAAAATCGTATGGAAAATCTGAGAAAATTGACTGGTATTTATAGCCAATGTTGAGCTCAAAACTGAAGAGGTGCAACTCTTCAGAATGGTTGTTTATGTAAAACGGCCATAACATAAATGCCATAACATAAATGGCTATTTACGCAACAATAAACCGGGAATTGAAGAGGAAGGTTAATTTTCTGTTACAAAACCGGAAAACTGAAAACGGATAACGGAAAACATGTTTAATATTTCCGTTGGATTTAATATTAATATTCCGTTGGATTTCTGTTAATATTTGCTATTAACTAATAAATTTGGTCCAAAAAATTAATCAATCAAGCCGAAGCCGAAGCCGAAGCCGAAGTCGAAGCCGAGGCCGAGCGACGACGGCGCGAGGCCTGCCTTCTTCTTAACTCTTTATGAGCTACAAGAAGAGCAATTGTATATATACCCATCAAAAACCTTTTCCTCTTCCGGTATGGGACAATGTCCCATTGTCAAGGGGGAAACTTAAAATTTCACTTAAAATTTTCATTTTTCCTTCATTTCCCATTCACCCTCTTTTAAGCCTATTTAGCTTAAAACCTCAACATTTCTCTCCACTGTTCTTCCCACTGTTCTTGTTGAATGGAACAAAAAAGGTAATAGAAGAGAGAGCACTAGCAGCCCCACCCAAAATAGGCTTTCCCCATCCAAAATCAAGAGCAATCTGTACGATATTTCCATAGAAACGCAGTTAATAACTTGAATCTTCCAATTGAACCATGGCCTGGTACTAATTGATCTCTGATGGTTTTCATCTCATTATTTCCAAAGAAAAATGAACGTTGGATTAACTTGTCTTCCATAGCTATCCATGCATTTTTGAACTCGACTTGCTCGTCCAATTCATTCTGTGTGCATGTAATGCATGGCAACGACCTAGCATTTAAATGGATAAATTCACTTAGTACATTTAGAAACAATTTAAAGCCATAGGCGTCCATCATTCTATGATTAACTCCTATCCAATGGCAAATCTACCATAGTTAAAACGGGTCACCTGTGTATAAAATTGAACAATAGTTTATAGTAAATGCTTATGAGTTGTACTACAATGCAAGAAATAAATCAATTCTGAAGTAGCGTGCAAAAAATAAATCAATTCTGAAGTAGCGTTTCTATCTGATCCTAAAAACAACCTGCTATGGAACTAGAGGTGAGGTGTCACGACCCGGAATTCTCACCTTCGGGATCGTGATGGCGCCTAACATTTTACTTGCTAGGCAAGCCAACGTTAGAGAGTTCTCAAATCAACTTCAGTAAATTTTTAATAACAGAAATAATTAAGCTAAATAGAAGCAAAAGCAGAGTTTGCGGAATATTATAAAAACCCATAACATTTGATACAATTAGGATTTGGAGTCACAACTCACGAGCTACTATATATGATTCACTACAATCAGAGTCTGCAAGGAAACTACTCTGTTCTGAAGGAAAAGAAACAGTAAAACACTAACACTAGGGAGAGACTCCAGGGTTTGCGGATGCCAGCAGATCTGCCTTGGGTCTCCGGTCAATTAATCCAGCGGCTAACCTCACGATCAGCTCGGGCTAGTACCAAAATCAGCACAGAAGTGCAGTGTAGTATCAGTACAACCGACCCCATGTACTGTAAGTGTCGAGCCTAACCTCAACGAAGTAGTGACGAGGCTGTGACAAGACACCCACATAATAAACCTGTGCAATTTAGCGAAATATGTACAGAATAACAACAAATAGAAGATAGTCAAGTAATATCGGGAAGGGGACATGCTGAGGGGGGTCACAAGATAAAGAATCACAATAGTAATAAGAACTTGATCAACCAATATACTTTGAACCAATAAGAAAAAGTAAACACAGTAAAGGAAAATGCACGGCATCACCCTTTATGATTTTACTCTCAACCTCACCATATAATCAATAGAAACGGCGCGGCATCACTCTTCGTGCATTAACTCTCATAACATGGCACGACATCACCCTTCGTGCTTTAACACTCACAATATGGCATGACAACACCCTTCGTGCTTTTACTCTCTCATAACATGGCACGGCATCACCCTTCGTGCATTATCATTCTCCCTTACCATAAAGCAATGAACAGAAGACATAGTGAGATAGAAATAACAAGAACAAGTCTTACTTCAGCATTTGGTTCCACAATACCAGCCTCAACTTTGAAATCAATAATCAATTATCACCAAAAGATCCGTAAACATGATAAGAATGATTTATCTCGATTATACTAGTCTAAACATGGATAACATGATCAAAGAAGAGCAATAATTACAAGAAACCAAGTGCCAGCCGCATGCTTTACCCGACTACAACGCATAGGTACTCGTCACGTCACCTATATGTTGCACCCAACATCTAAACACGTAGCAAATAGATAAATAAGTCCTAATCCCACAAGTCAAGGTTAACCACGACACTTATCTCGCCCCAAAGACCAAACTCAAAGCTCAACCACCGCTTTGCCCTTTAAAACAAGTCTCCGAACCAATAGAATCTAGCAATGTACCGACCAAACGATCCAAATTAAGCCTTAGGAACTACCCACGATTGTAAGGAATTCAATTTAGCTCATTTTTAAAAAAGTCAACAAATGTCAACACCCACGCCCACTTGGTCCAAACCCAAAATTCGGACCAAAACCCGATTACCCATTCACCCCCGAGCCCGATTATGTAATTTGTTTTGGAATCCAACCTCAATTTGAGGTCTAAATCCCCAATTTACCAAATCCCTAATTTCAACCTAAAAACACCCAATTCCCACTATCAAAACTCTAGATTTTAGGTTGAAATGAAATCTAAGGAAAAGTAGTGAAAGATTGAAAGAAACTAGTTTAGAATCACTTACCAATGATTTGGGGAAGAAACGTTATTTGGAAAATCGCCTCTAGGGAACTTGAGTTTGAAGATTTGTAGAATGAATCAAAAATCAAATCCTGTCTAAGTCATATTTACCCAGCTACAGATGTCGCATTTCCGACCTGGGCTTCGCAAATGCGAAGCTCGCAAATGCGAGAAATCCATCGCATTTGCGAAGATTCCCACATTTCCGCAAATGCGAAGATTCTCCCCTCCTAGTCCCCATCGCAATTGCGAAGGTTTGTTCGCAAATGAGAACTTTGGACTTCCCAGCTACTCTTCGCAAATGCGATGAGTAGATCGCAAATGCGGACCCAACAGTGGTCTCAAATGCGATGATTAACCACACAAAGGCGAGGTTTGAGGCCTGCAAGAAAAATCTGGAACACCAGCTGAGTTCTAAGTCCAATTTTCACTCCGTGGCCTATCCAAAACTCACTAGAGCCCTCGGGGCTCTAAACCATAAGTCACACAAGTCTAAAAATATCATACGAACTTGCTCGCGCGATCAAATCGCCAAAATAACAGCTAGAAGTACGAATTGAACACCAAATCAAATGAAATTTTCAAGAAAACTTTGAAACTTCTATATTCACAACCGGACGTCCGAATCACTTCAAACCTACTCCGTTTCTCACAAAATTTCACAGACAAGTCATAAATATTTGGACATATACCGGGTTCCGGAATCAAAATACGGACCCGATATACAAAATGTCAAACCTCGGTCAAACATTTCATATTCATTAAGCCTTTAACTTTCAAATTTCGACAAAGCCCGATATCTCGGGCTAGGGACTTCCGAATTCAATTCCGGGCATAAGCCCAAGTCCAAAATCACGATAAGGACCCGCCGAGACTGTCAAAATACGAATCTGGGTCCGTTTACAAAAAATGTTGACCGAAGTCAACTCAAATGAAGTTTTTAGGCAAAAATTCTTATTTTTATCAACTTTTAACATAAAAGCTTTTCTGAAGCATGCCCAGACCGCACACGAAAATCGAGGAGGGATAAAATGAGGTGTTTAAAGCTTAAAAGTGCAGAATTGGGTTCTAAATCTTAAGATGACCTTTCGTGTCCTTACATTCTCCACCTCTAAAACAACTGTTTTCCTCGAATGAACATAGAAAAGTACCTGGGCTAGTGAAAAGGTAGGGATATCTACTCCGCATGTCAGACTCGGACTCCCAAGTAGCTGCCTCGACGGGATGACCCCTCAACTGCACTTGAAGTGAAGGATAAATCTTCAATCTCAACTGACAAACCTGCCGGGCTAGAATAGCCACCGGCTCCTCCTTATAAGTCAAATCCTTCTCCAACTGGACAGAGCTGAAATCTGACACGTGGGACAGATCGTCGTGATACTTCCAGAGCATGGAAACGTTGAATACTAGATGAACTGCTGACAAACTAGGTGGCAATGCGAGCCTGTAAGCCACCTCACCCACTCACTCAAGAATCTCAAAAGGTCCGATGTATCTAAGGATCAACTTGCCCTTCTTTCCAAACCTCATTGCACCCTTCATGGGTGAGACACAGAGCAACACTCTCTCTCCGACTATGAATGCAACATCACGGACCTTACGGTCGGCATAACTCTTCTGCATGGACTGAGCTGTGCGAAGTCCATCCTGAATGATTTTAACCTTATCCGAAGAACCCTGTACCAAATCAGTACCCAATAACCGAGCCTGCCTCGACTCAAATCATCCAACCGGCGATCGGTACCGTCTACCATATAACGTCTCATAGGGAGCCATCTGGATGCTCGACTGATAGCTGCTATTTAGGCGAACTCCGCAAGTGGCAAGAATTGATCCCATGAGCCTCCGAAGTCAATAACACAAGCGCGGAGCATATCCTCCAATTTTTGAATAGTGCGCTCGGACTGTCCGTCCATCTAAGGATGAAATGCTGTGCTCAACTCAACCTGCATGCCCAACTCAAGTTGTACTACCCTCCAGAAATGCGAGGTGAACTGCGTACCTCGATCAGAAATGATAGACACGAGCACACCGTGAAGACGAACGATCTTGCAGATATAAATCTCTACCAACCGCTCTGAAGAATAGGTAACTACCTGGTGACGTCCAAATCCACTACTAAAAAGTAAATGGACACGGTCGCATGCAATATAATATACCCAACTACGAGTCGGGGTCAAATCCCACAGAGAACAATATATAGGTGATTAGGAATGTAAGAGAATTATCGCTTGTTATGCGGTGCCAAACACTTAGAATTGATTTAAGAAAATATTTATACCTAAAAGCGGAAATGTAAACTAACCTAGAAAGCAAGTAAAATGATCAATGGCTACAAGTATGGTTGCATCGGGAATTACACTCAAGTAACGATCCAATGTATTTCATGATTTTACAAATATGAGCGAGTTTATGTTAATTAGCCACGGGTAATAATTCTATATTAGCTTCTTCCGAAGACTAACAAGACTTCCTAATTGAATTCTCCCTAAAATAATTAAGAGATTAAGCATCCCCGGATATGGCTACAAGTAGTTCAATCCTATCCCTAGGTAGAATCTATAAAATGAGGATTAACGCCACAAGTTCTTGTTAATTAATCTTTCCCAACCCCAAATTATCTTTTCCAAAATTAACTCGGAGTTAATGGGCGAATCCTAGGGTTAGCTAATCCCTTTGGAAACATTAAAGAACAAGAATAATTAAAGTAATAATAACTCACTTCATAAGAGGATAAAAATCATTCAATACATAAGCACAACAAGGTATTTAATCCACACTTTAAACTTTAATATTTCCATAAACAAGATTCAAGTGTTAGATAAAATACTACACACTTAAATATTCAATACAAATCAAGGAAATGAAGAAATAAACATAAATGGGTAAGAAATCCTTAACCGCAAGCTTCAAATCTTCAAGACCCAAGTGTGTGTGCAAAACCCTAGCTTCCACCTTGTTCTCTCTAAGTCTAAGAACTCAAAAATATGCTAAAGATGTTCAGAGATTGCCAAAGATACTGCTAGGTCGAGTAATTGTGGGTTTGGGAATGAGAAACGTGAAATGCCTAATTTGCCCAGGTCTGATGCCCGTTGACCGCATCTGCGGATGAATTCACGCAGATGCGGTTCCGCAGATGCGGATACCTTATCGCAGAAGCGGGATAATGAAATATGCTTGGCACCGCAGATTCGGACTCCAAAAGCGCAGATGCGCTACCGTTGAAGCGGAAAACCATTCTCAGGTGCGATTCCTGAGAAAAGGCCCAACTCCGCAGATGCGTTTCCACTCCCGCAGATGCGAGGTCGCTTCTGCGACCACTCTTCTGCAGATGCGGAATCACTGGAGCATTCTGCATTGTTTTCACCCTCTTTTTCTCAATTCCACTTCTATTCAATTCAAATCACTTCATAGCATCATTTACCTGAAAATCTAACAATACATACCATAAACGACCTCATATTATAGTTAAAGGACATTAAAGCTAAGGAAAAGAGACTAGATTGAGTGGTAAAATCACCACTCATCAACACCCCCAACTTAAAGCTTTTGCTTGTCCTCAAGCAAATCAAAACCAACACTTCAATGAGGATTTACCATTTAAAATACAAGTGGTATTGCTATTATTTACTAATCACATTCTCCAATTTATTCACCCTACTTATGGATTTGGTTGGTACTAATAATTAGGCTCAAGTATGTGTATCTTTCCCGAATGAATCCCTCATTTAAAAACAACTTCAAGAATGTGCAAGAGAGTTTCCAAAATAATCAAGTGACAAGAATAAGCCTCAAGAAATGACTCAAAAAACACTAGTCCACTACATATGCTCAACTTACTCAATTTCACCAATCCTTCCTAATTCATGTGCCCTCACAAGAACGAAAGTCCCAAAATCACTATATTTACAATACAACATTGTCACACCTCCTTTTTCACTACACCCCGCAAGGGCATAAAGGAATTTTTCCACTTAAAGGACAATCGGAACGGGATTTATTATTAAGATTCAGAGTCACCACTTGGGAGATTAAATGGTGTCCCAAGTCACCGGTTTAGAATCCCGAACCGAGGAAATTATGACTCTGTTAACAGTCCGCGAACCAGAAATCCGGGTAAGGAATTCTGTTAACCCGGGAGAAGGTGTTAGGCCTTCCCGGATTCCGTGGTTCTAGCACGGTCGCTCAACTGTCATATTTGGCTTATTTATTTGATTTTAGTACATGTTTTTGGATTTATGTCTTTAGCTTTGAACCGCTTTTATTATTATTGTTTATTTTAAGAGAATTGCAACGTCATGAAAACACGTCTCGAACCACGTCACATAAATGCACCCGTGGTTTTTGACACATTTCGACTTCGTTGAGATTTGGATTTGGGTCACATAAATGTGCACCCGTATTTAGGAATGTAAAATTATTTAAAGTGCGTGCCTAAAGAGACTATTGCGTTATTATCTTTGGGGAAGGCCGTGAAATTCGCTAAACGGCCCATCCCGAAGTCGAGGTATTTTGTATCAGCATTTATCGTAGGGCCCCACTAATTTCGTTTGTTTATTTAACGAGGCTTCATNCATAACAATAAAATAAGCCCGGCAAGGGCACATAATATCATAGTAGTATGAATACAGTATACTCCTATAGCCACCCCCAACTAAAAACATTACAGTGTCTTCACTGCACAAAATCAAATATAAAGCACAAATAGTTTGAGGGTCTCCCTGAAGTCTGCATCAGACTAGCAGACTGTGAGAGGACGGCTGATCACTGCTGGGCTAAGCTCGTGGCCTCATCATCGTCAGTCTCATCATCATCATCACCATCACCATCACCAGCCTCTGACATGAAGGAGTACTCCTCGCTATCATCCTTGTCCGCCACTGGTATCTTCTTGCCGGGGTTTCCCTATTTGAAGATGGCCTTTATGGATCTCCACATATTTATCATGAATTTGCTTTTCTTTTTGTTCTTCTCCTTCTCCTTCTCAAAGTGTGATTGGAGATCTGCATGCGCCTTGGCCAAGGTGCTTTAGGCTGTCTCAAGTCTGGTCACTGATGCCGCCATCTTCTAATGAGAATCTTTCTGACTCTTTTGCGCATCTAAGTAACTCTTCATTTCTTCCCTGGAGAAGTATGAGGGCCCAGGCTGGGAGGATGAAGGCCCACTCGGAAGTTGTGACACTAACTCCCGAATAGATGCAAGCTCGGAGTTTAGCACCCCAAATGGTCCCTCAGGTGCAGCTGCCTGTGATGAAGACTCTGGACCGGTAGTAGAAGTGGTGACCTTTCTTTTCTTGCTTTGGACTGCACTACCCTCTCCTGTCATTCTCAGTGGATGAAAAGGTTTGTCAGCTGGTAGCCATCGATCGGTGCTACGCACCTCAACCTCTGCTCTCATACATAGCTGTGTGATCAGTGAAGGGAACATCATCCCTGCATCCCTGTCCTGCAAATACTCCCTCAGCTCCTGCAGGATATAATACCCGACATTCACAGGAATGCCGTCCAGGATGCATGCAATGATCAATGCCCTGGTGTAGGAGACATCTGAGACGTTTCCACAAGGAGACACCCTGTTGCAAAAGGATGTACAGCCACATTTTCGCTTCAGCAGTGAAGTCAATTGATCTCAAACCTTTTCTCCAGTTACCCCATTTGGCTCTCATGCTTGGAGGGAAGAGTTTGGAGACAAGCCACTCCCCGTTGTCACAATGATCTTTCTCTTGCACCGGCTCCATTGGATAGTTGTGAATCCCAAGAGTGTCATTTATCTGTTCTATCACAAACCTTACCAATTTTCCTCTGATGATGATTTGTGGGTTGGCAAAATCTGTGCGCTTAAGGTTAGCATAGAATTTGCGAACCCACTCCTCATTAGCTTTGCATGGAGTGGGAATGAAGCATGACCATCCGGATGTATGGAGACGGGCATAGAAATCTGGGAGCTTCTCGGCCAATTTTTCTTCGTTGATCCCCTTTTCAAGCACTATCCTTTGTTGACGAGGTCGTCCAAATATCTACGCTGACAGTAAGCTGACATGAAGTGTGATTCATCATATGGTTCCTCAACCTCTTCCGCAATTTCATGTTGTTGTGGGGCCTTTTCGCTCATGTTCGTGTCCATTTTAGCTCAAAGTACCTTCATAAAATCAAAACAAAGTCAGTTGGGCAATAGAATCATGCTAAGCAATTCAAAACACTGCAATTAGGCCAAAGAATCAGGTTGAACAGGCCCGGGAAGGCCCTGTTGCAAAGCTACTAGAATTGTGCAATCTGCCCAGTTTTCGCATCTGCGGAACACTAACCGCAGGAGCGGTTCCGCTTCTGCGAAAATCCAACCGCATCTGCGGTTTTGCCCAAGTTTCCAGAAAGCGCACCTGCGGAACAGTCGACGCAGGTGCGAAACCGCTTCTGCGGACAACTGACCGCATCTGCGGTGTTCGTCACATTGTGCAACTGCCCAAAATTTCTTTCATTTTTCAATTTTAAACCCGATTTTGGCATCTAATTTATACTCAAAACTTCTAAATTAGTGCAGTACATGAAACTCTGATTCTAATGAGGCGGACTTTGTGGTACTTAGCAAGAAAATTTCTTTTAAACCTTTTGTCGAACACCTTGCAAGCAGTGTAAAAAGACCTCTTCTTCACACAATTTGGGTACTCAGATTTCCCACAAATTTGTTTCATGATATACAGCACACACAAATTCACTCTTTACCAATTTTTCTCACCCTATTTTGACACAAATCAGAAGGGAATGGGGAAATAGGGGACTGTTAGGGCTAAGAAAAGAAGAAGGAGGAAGGAGAAGACAAAGGGAGAGAGATATAGATGAGAATTAAGAGAAAATACCTGAGTCTTGTGTGAGTGCAACAGAATTCACGAGCAGTGGAGGTTTTTGGAGTATGTGAGAGATGGGGGAGTTAGGCCTGGGATTACAAATGCAGAACATACGTGAGGGAAATGAGGAAATTTTAACACTAAGAGTCCTCGATTTCCGCACCTGCGGACGGTCAAGCGCTTCTGCGGCGCCGCTTATGCGGCCAAGTATCCGCTTCTGCGGTGGAAAGTACGCTTCTGCGGGACCGCATCTGCGAGAGTACTTTCGCCGATGCGGTTACACCAGATAACTGGTGCCCAGAATTGCAGCTACTGTTTTTGTGCACTTCCAACATCCCGATCTCTTTAATTCAACTCCAAAAAATCTGAAACTTGGCAGATTAGTCAAAAATAATATACTAAGCTATTCTAAAAAAAAAAATTTAAAAACGACCAAAAATTTTGAAAACGATGGGTTGCCTCCCACCAAGTGCCGCATTTAACGTTGTGGCACAACGCAACTCAACTTTGCCACTTTTCTCGCCACTTGGATGAAATGAACTAGGCACCTAGCTTGGAATCAAGCTTGTAACCACGAGCGATGGGGGGTGGTAAGTTGATGATCAAGCCAAGCCTTAAATTCTTCATTTTGCACTTCTTGGCTTTCATGTGAGGAATGTCATTTTGCCTTCTTGTTCCCTCAAATTGTAAGATGTATGGTTGTTGCCTTTCCTCCTCGCAATCCCTCATTGACTCGTGTAGTTTAATTCCCATATCACCACACAATTCCAATGTTGAAAAATGCTTGGAGTGTAACTTCAAACCTCCAACTTGCAATTTTTCTCGGATTTTGACATCCTCTTCTTCCCCCGGACTAGAATCAATCTCTACCATATTTTCATTTACACCGGTTGACTCTAATTCCATATTTTTCTTGGCATCATTAACACTCATTGAGTCGGTTGGCGGATGTTCAATTCTTGAATCCTCAAAGTAAAGCTCGCTTTCTTCCTCGGAATTGGACTCTTCTTGGCTTCCTTCCACACTCTCAAGTTGGTGGGCATAGTGAGCCTCACCCGATGTTTTCATTTGATCTTCCAAAGTGCGGATATGTTCATCATTGTAAGTCAAGCCTTGTTTCAAGTCCTCGAGTGCAAAGTTGTGATTCTCCTCATTTTCAAGAATGGTCTCCAACATGAGCATCATTTTCTCATTTTGAGCATTTGAGAGTTCTTCTTGGTTTTGATCAAGTGCCAAGGAAGGATTTTCGGCTTCCACATCTAAGGAAAATTCTTGGCTCTCATTAACTTCCGAGGCTTTTTGGACCTCTAAAGCTTCAAGCATTGCTCCATTTGTGAGTGCAACCTTGCAAGTGCCAAGTCATTTTGGAGACTATTTTCCAAAAGCTCCTCCAAGACACTTTGTTCTTTGTTTCCTCCTTCAATTAGGCACTCCAACATGAGCTTGAACTCTCCATCTCGGCCATGCTCACTTTCTTCCACTTCCATAGCCCTAAAATTTTCATCACAAAAAGTAGAATCATCATAGCGGGGGCTTGGGGAAGGGAAGGAAAAATAAGCACAATCATCCCAATGACCATTTTAAAAACCACACTTATCACAAATACTCCACTCATAGGTTTGAGATTGTGCGCACAATCCACCTCCGGGAGAATTTAAATAATTTTGCCACGAGTGTGGTCCTCCACAATAAGGACAAGGGTCATCAAAGTATGAACAACTACCATCCGACCAATTATCATTAAATGATGCCATTTTTCAAAAAGAAGAAAAACAAACAAGAAACAAACAAGAAAAATAGACCAAGGTAAGAAAAATAATTACACAAATATTCACAAGTTTGGACCAAAGCACTTACGCTTATTTCTAAAATAACCTAAATTACGCCAAATTGTTCCCCAGAAACGGCGCCAATTTTGGTGACGTCCAAATCCACTACTAAAAAGTAAATGGACACGGTCGCATGCAATATAATATACCCAACTATGAGTCGGGGTCGAATCCCACAGAGAACAATATATAGACGATTAGGAATGTAAGAGAATTATCGCTTGTTATGCAGTGCCAAACACTTAGAATTGATTTGAGAAAATATTTATACCTAAATGCGGAAATATAAACTAACCTAGAAAGCAAGTAAAACGATCAATGGCTACAAGTATGGTTGCATCGGGAATTACACTCAAGTAACGATCCAATGTATTTCATGATTTTACAAATATGAGCGAGTTTATGTTAATTAGCCACGGGTAATAATTCTATATTAGCTTCTTCCGAAGACTAACAAGACTTCCTAATTGAATTATCCCTAAAACAATTAAGAGATTAAGCACCCCCGGATATGGCTACAAGTAGTTCAATCCTATCCCTAGGTAGCATCTATAAAATGAGGGTTAACGCCTCAAGTTCTTGTTAATTAATCTTTCCCAACCCCAAATTCTATTTTTCAAAATTAATTCGGAGTTAATGGGCGAGTCCTAGGGTTAGCTAATCCCTTTGGAAACATTAAACAACAAGAATAATTAAAGAAACAATAACTCACTTCATAAGAGCATAAAAATCATCCAATAAATAAGCACAACAAGGTATTTAATCCACACTTTAAACATGAACATTTCCATAAACAAGATTCAAGTGTTAGATAAAATACTACACACTTAAATATTCAATACAAAACAAGGAAATGAAGAAATAAACATAAATGGGTAAGAAATCCTTAACCACAAGCTTCAAATCTTCAAGACCCAAGTGTCTGTGCAAAACCCTAGCTTCCACCTTGTTCTCTCTAAGTCTAAGAACTCAAAAATATGCTAAAGATGTTCAGAGATTTCCAAAGATACTGCTAGGTCGAGTATTTGTGGGTTTGGGAATGAGAAAATGTGAAATGCCTAATTTGCCCAGGTTTGATGCCCGTTGAGCGCATCTGCGGATGAATTCACGCAGATGCGGATACCTTATCGCAGAAGCGGGATAATGAAATATGCTTGGCACCGCAGATGCGGACTCCAAAAGCGAAGATGCGCTACCGCAGAAGCGGAAAACCATTCGCAGGTGCGATTCCTGAGAAAAGGCCCAGCTCCGCAGATGCGTGTCCACTTTCGCAGATGCGAGGTCGCTTCTGCGACCACTCTTCCGCATATGTGGATCACTGGAGAATTCTGCATTGTTTTCATCCTCTTTTGCTCAATTCCACTTCAATTCAATTCAAATCACTTCATAGCATCATTTACCTAAAAATCTAACAATACATACCATAAACGACCTCATATTATAGTTAAAGGACATAAAAGCTAAGGAAAAGAGACTAGATTGAGTGGTAAAATCATCACTCATCACTGCCATAGGAATGAAATGCGTTGACTTGGTCAGCCTTTCCACAATGAACCAAACTACATCGAACTTCCTCTAAGTCCGTGGGAGTCAAACAACAAAATCCATAGTGATACGCTCCCACTTCCACTCAGGAATCTCTATCTTCTGAACGAAATCCATAGTGATACACTCCCACTTCCACTCAAGAATCTCTATCTTCTGAAGCAAACCATTAGGTCTCTGATGCTCGTACTTTACTTGCTGACAATTTAGACACCGAGCTACATGTGCAACTATATCCTTCTTCATCCTCCTCTACTAATAATGCTGCCACAAGTCCTGATACATCTTGGCGGCGCCCGGATGAATAGAATACCGGGAACTGTGGGCCTCCTCTAGAATCAACTCCCGAAGTCCATCCTCATTAGGTACACAAACACGACCCTGCATCACCAAAACTCTATCATCTCAAACCGTAACCTGCTTGGCATCACCGTGTCGCACTGTGTCCCTAAGGACAAGCAAATGAGGGTCATCATAGTGTCGCTCCCTGATGCGCTCAAACAATGAAGACTGAGCGACCGTACAAACTAGAACACGACTAGGCTCAGAAACATCCAACCTCACGAACTGATTGGCCAAGGCCTGAACATCTAATGCAAGCGATCTCTCACCGACTGGAATGTACGCAAGGCTGCCCATTGTTGCGACCAAACACACACGCAAGTATACATGATCGTCAAGTAATAAAGTGACTCGAAGGTCGGATGTCGAACCCGCAGAGACTTAGATTAACCGTTAACTAAGCAAACTAAAATCAATTAAATGTCCAAGGTAACAAAAACCATTAATTTTCTACCAAACTACTATTGCGAAAATTTAAACACATAACCAAGGGAGATATAGATTCCAGGGTTGTGGTCGGTCTATCAATCCTATTGAGTTCGTAATTACACCGGTTGATCCAAATTATCTATGATTGCTAGTTGACCGGCGTGTATATAAATAGCATGTTCCCACAATACTATCCGTCTATCCATAATCTATCAACCCTATATTCCTATGGTCTTGAATCTATCATGAACGAATATAATACGGTATTCAACTAATCAAGACTGTTAGGTATATTCCTATCCTAACCGCGAAATCTTTCCCCGAGCCACGGGTTCAGAAACAAGCTCTCTCTAATTCTACTCTAATCCAAACATGGCTTTCCCAAGCATAGCATAGATAGTCAATAGAACTTAACTACAGGCCAAACAATTAATCAATTATGCACAAAACTAGAGAAACAACCAACGATGATAACTCGAATTAGCGGAGATGTAATTAATAAACTTCAATATTCATGACAACCACAACCCTAGAACGTGAAGTTTAGCTCCACATAGACATGGTAGCAAAACAACAAATCATCAAAAAAGTAAAGATTACTAAATTTGATGGAAGAAAGATGGAATCTGATGAATTCCGCCTCCACGGCTGCTCCGTGCTCTCTCTTGGTCCAAAGTATGTTCTCCCCCTTTAAAAGCACGTTTTTGATGTATTTATAGAGGTTAGGGTTAGTTGGGGCAAATTGGGCTTCTCCTAATTCGGCTAGGAGAACCTGAAATTTTCTGCTCCGGTCCCGGTCTCGCGAAGTGACCCTCGCGTCGTTGTTCGGGACCTAGGAACCAAACTTATACTTCATCCAGATTCTTCCTTGTTTTACTTCACTTTGCATGAAAACTTTCCAAATCACTTCTAAGTGACTCCTACACATATAAATAGCATTATTAAGCTCGAGAGACAAATATTCACACAAAAATTAACAAGATCGAGGTATAATGTAAGGCAAATTACATGCAAAAATATGGATTTTTAGCAAAACATCACCACCCCACACTTAATCTCTTGCTCGTCCTCGAGCAACCAAACTACACTCTATATAGACACGATCTTATTAAACAATTCTCTTAACTCATCACACCAAGAATATTTGAAATAGATTAAGCACCAGAGTGTAACATCTTCACCTCAAGATTTGACTCTCAAGTACCACGCATGATTCACAACTCACTCACTTACTCTAACATAGAGGTCAATGACAATACCTTTCCTTCATGAATCAAGTGCCCTTACAACAAAATAGAGTAGTTCCACATACAATAAAATTTAAGCACAATTAGGAAATCAAGATAGAAAGAATTCACTCACTTTAAGAGATAACATTCATATGCCACAAGAGATGCACCATAGGCTTGACCGTAGTGTACTACTCTACCAATCGAGCTCATTCAGTCTAGGATCAAGTAGGACTTTAATTGGTTGTAATGTAGGCTGCGGGACGGGTATGATACATTTGGATATAAGAGTGACTACACCACCCTAAGCACTTTAATACATATACTTAACATTCAAACCC
The DNA here is from genome assembly GCF_001879085.1 of Nicotiana attenuata. NCBI lineage: Eukaryota > Viridiplantae > Streptophyta > Magnoliopsida > Solanales > Solanaceae > Nicotiana > Nicotiana attenuata. Next base: position 27,330 of record NW_017675941.1, on the reverse strand, counting down.
CATACTTATGTCAAACCATAACTCCACCTTCACATCAATATACATTAACTCCTTACTTCTTTAAGCACACTTACATCAAGAGTCACCACTATCAAGGGATATTTTTCACAGCAATACAATTTTATATATATATATATATATATATATATATATATATATATCCTAATCTAAGTGCTTACTTATTTTACTAATTAGTGCTACC
>NW_017675941.1:15294-27108 GCF_001879085.1 Nicotiana attenuata | reverse complement strand
ATTTTATATATATATATATATATATATATATATATATATATATTCCAATTCAAGTGGCTCTTAATTTTTCAAATTAGTGCACCTTTCTCCTTATTTCATTAGCTCCACTCAAAAGCCAAACCAACCTCCTTTTACAAAGTTCATTACAATTCAAGTGCTCATGAGAGGTGAAAAGGTTCAAATAGATGGTTAATTCAAACAAAGAGGTAAGGATTGTAATGTGGTTGCAAAAGAAACAAGATTACATGCTCAAAGGGGTTAACTACGTTACATAAGAACAGGCGGGTAAAAAATATATATATCTGGCTCAACAAAGAAACGCCTCTATCACTTCCAAGATCAAACAAAACTACTATTTCGCTTTGCAAACACACAGAGCAAGTTCTAGACATCAAATGCAATGCACAAAATAACACACAAACCTCACACACACATCGCATGTAACTCACTCAGGATTGGACTCATCAAGACACTCTAGTCAAAGCAATTAAGCAAAGTTAAGATCATGCGATTTAAGGTACCTATACAAGAGTCAAAGCTGAGCCTAGGCGTCACAACGAAAGTACTCACTATTCTCAAGGAATAACAAAGTCAAGAGATATTGCTTCAATTCAATTCATTGCATAATGGCTCCTACTCCTAAAGAAATAAAACTAACTACACCCGGTTCAAACAAAACCCTTGAAAAAGAACTGCGGCACAAAGAAAAACCAAGGGGGAATTACTACACTACCTACGTAGAAAATCCTTTTGTCCGTTTTCTTTAGACTTAAATCCCTCAAGAAAACTGTCTAGGTATCCATCGTCGGGAAAAGTCCAATTTTTCTGGAAAAAAATTTTCCTAATTTTTTTTTTGTTTTTTTAAGGGCTACGAAAATACTACACAACTACTAAAACAAAAATAAAAAGTTAACATTTTTCTAACGTACTACTTATAATTATCTAGAGAAATTCTCCCACCCCACACTTAAAAGAGTGCAGTGTCCCCAATGCATAAATAAACAAAACAATAACGAGGGTGGACAAGAAACTCCCTGAAAGGCCAAAGGCCGAAGCAATAGCAGCTCACGAGGTACTCAGACTTCCTCCTAGGCATCGTTCTTTGTGTGGGCACCCCACACTTAGTTCTCACCATCTAGATTGCTTTTGCACCCTTCAAATGACTTTGCTTCCTATACCAATAATCCTACAAAATAAAGCAACACTACAAAAATAATATAAAATAAAAGAAAGTAGTAAAGTTGGGTTGCCTCCCAAGAAGCGCCTGATTTAACGTCGCGACATGACTTGAACCACTTTTTGTCTCCATCTCGAACTTATGAATTGAGCCCCCAATTTTGCTTCAAGCTTTTTGCTATGCTCTCGGGGTGGTGGGGCAATTTTAATTGGGCCAAGTAACCAATATCGCATTTTACACTTCTTGGCCTTCAGATGAGGTATGTAATTCTTTCTCTCTGGCACAATAAATTCCAGAATGTAAGCCCCTTGTTCCTCGTCCGTTGGCTCCTACAAAGGCTTGAATGACTCAATTTCCATATCATCATCCAAACACAATGTCAAAAAATGCATGGACTGAGGACCAGTACGCCCCAACTCTAGAATTGCGTCACTATTTACATCCTCATATGTACTCACACTAGAGTCTTCAAATATAATAGTATCTATTTTCTCACATGACTTCAGTGTGTTTTCCTCAACATAGACATCATCAATAAAAGTATGGTCGAATGATTGACTCTCCACTTTTAGCTCCACAATTTTGTGTATAGGCTCCTTTTCAGTTTCACACAACTCAGAACAAGTTTGTTAGGTGTTAGACGCATTAACCTTTGCAATCATTTGAGCTTCCAGGTTGTAAATAGCATTGCCAAATTTTTCAATCTCTTGTCCTAGTTCAGCTCTTCTTTCTATTAATTCTTTAATCCCATCTGTAATTTTCCCACGTTGAGCCTCATATATTTCTAACTTTTCAGCTTGTTCTACCAGCCAAGTTTGACTCAAAATCTCCTCTTTTTAAAAAATTTCCTCTTGCTGGTACTCTCTCTCTTCATTTAATTCTTCCATATTGGCCTTCATTCTTGTGATTGCTGCCCTTATTCTTTTAATATCTTTTTTGAGTTCATCATGTAGCTCTGCTACTTGCCTTATAATATCCCTAATATATGCATCACGATCCATATACTGTACTTCATTACCCCTATCAAACTCAAAAACACTGTTAGAAAGATCATAATAAGGGCTCGGAGAAAGATGAAAAGAATTAGGACAACCATCCCAATGGCCATCTTGACCACCACACATATTACAAACATTCAACTCATAGGATTGAGATTGCACGCATAACTCGCTCCCGGGCAATATTCTGACATTTATTCCACCAGTGGGGTCCTCCACAATATGGACAAGGATCATAAAAGTAAGAATAATCATCATTCAAACAATTTTCATTCCAAGATGTCATGTCAAAATAAGCAAAGAAAATACTAACTAAATAAGAAAATTAAAACATGAACAAAAATCAACTAAAAGCTAAACATAGATAAACGTAACTAAGTCCCCGGCAACGGCGCCAAAAACTTGTTGGGACCAAACACACACGTAAGTATACGTGGTCGTCAGTAATAAAGTGACTCGAAAGTCGGGTGTCGAACCCACAGAGACTTAGATTAACCGTTAACTAAGCAAAATAAAATCAATTTAATGTACAAGATAATAAAAACTATTAATTTTCTACCAAACTACTATTGCGAAAATTTAAACACGTAACCAAGGGAGATATAGATTCCAGGGTATTGGTCGATTTATCAATCCTATTGAGTTCGTAATTACACCGGTTAATCCAAATTATCTATGATTTCTAGTTGACCGGATCGTGTATACAAATAGCATGTTCCCACAGTACTATCCGTCTATCCCTAATATATCAACCCTATATTCCTATGGTCCTGAATCTATCATGAACGAATATAATACGGTATTCAACTAAGCAAGACTGTTAGGCATATTCCTATCCTAACCGCGAAATCTTTCCCCGAGCCACGGGTTCAGAAACAAGCTCTCTCTAATTCTACTCTAATCTAAATAGGGGTGTGCATTCGAATCGGTTTATCGATATTTCGAATCGATTATTTGTTATCGAAATTGAAATCGAAAAAATCGAAACCTTATTGAAACGATGACGATAAGCATATGTACAAATCGATAATCGATAAGGATCAAAATCGAATCGATAAATCGAATGCACACCCCTAGACTGTAGACACTTGTTAAATGAGTAATTACCTATTTGTGTAGATTAATATAACATACAGAATGTATATATATTCCGCTACTATTTTGAAAGTGGCTATACAATATTATTTTTCCTAATCTATAACCTTTCCTTTACCCTAAGTCCCTTGCCCAATTATTTCCTCTACCACATTTAAGGAATGATCATATTTAAAGATCAAGGGAATGAAGTTCAAATTAATGGAAAACAGAATTAGCCGTGATGATGTGTTTTGTTTTGTTTTGTTTTTTTATACCGTTGGAGTGTTAGTGGCATACATTTGATCCCTTACTTTAGTTTTGTTGCATGTGCTTGTTGACACAATTTTTATATTATAAATGGTGTTCGTCTTATTTTAGCTTCTTTTTGTCCATATTAGTTAGGCGCGTTTATAGCGATATACTTTCTGTGGAATCCCGCAAATTTTCTTGTTGGTGTAATCGATAAGCCCCCAAAATCGATAAATTGAAATCGAAAAAATCAAAACCTTATTGAAACGATAACGATAAGCATATGTACAAATCGATAATTGATAAGTAATTATCGATAAGGGTCAAAATCGAATCGATAAATCGAATGCACACCCCTAAATCTAAACATGGCTTTCCCAAGAATAGCATAGATAGTAAATAGAATTCAACCGCTGGCAAACAATTAATCAATTATGCACAAAATTAGAGAAACAACCAAAGATGATAACTCAAATTAGCAGAGATGTAATTAATAAACTTCAATATTCATGACAACCACAACCCTAGAACGTGAGGTTTAGCTCCACATAGACATGGTAGAAAAACAACAAATCATAAAAAAAGTAAAGATTACTAAATTTGATGGAAGAAAGATGGAATCTCATGAATTCCGGCCTCCACGGCTGCTCCGTGCTCTCTCTTGGTCCAAAGTATGTTCTCCCCCTTTAAAAGCACGTTTTTGATGTATTTATAGAGGCTAGGGTTAGTTGGGGCGAATTAGGCTTCTCTTAATTCGGCTTGGAGAAGCTGAAATTTTTTGCTCCGGTCTCGGTCTCGCGAAGTGACCCTCGCTTCGCTGTCCGAGATTGGGCGCCAAACTTATCCTTCATGCAGATTCTTCCTTGTTTTACTGCACTTTGCATGAAAACTTTCCAAATCACTTCCAAGTGACTCCTACACATATAAATAACATTATTAAGCTCGAGTGACAAATATTCACACAAAAATTAACAAGATCAAGGTATAATGCAAGGCAAATTACATGCAAAAACATGGATTTTTGGCCAAACATCACCCATACTCACTGACTTTCTACTCAAGGCATTGGCCACCACATTGGCCTTCCCGGGATGATACAAGATGGTGATATCATAGTCTTTCAATAGCTCCAACCACCTCCTTTGCCTCAAATTGAGCTCCTTTTGTCTGAACAAGTATTGCGAACTTCGATGATCCGTGAATACCTCACACGACACGCCATAAAGATAGTGCCTCCAAATCATTAGCGCATAAACAATGGCTGCCAGCTCTAAGTCATGAACAAGGCAATTCTTTTCGTGAACCTTCAGCTGCCGCAACGCATATGCAATCACCGTGCCATCCTGCATCAATACCGCACCAAGTCTAATACGAGATGCATCACAATATACTGTATAAGGCCCTGAACCTGTGGGTAACACCAACACCGGCGCCATAGTCAAAGCCGTCTTGAGCTTCTGAAAGCTCGCGTCACACTCGTTTGACCATCTGAATGGGTTACCCTTCTGGGTCAACCTGGTCAACGGGGATGCTATAGATGAAAACCCCTCCACGAGCCGACGGTAATAACCCGCCAATCCCAAGAAACTCCGGATCTTTGTAGCTGAAGTGGGTCTAGGCCAATTCTGAACTGTCTCAATCTTCTTAGGATCCACCTAAATACCCTATCCCGACACAACGTGCCTTAAGAAAGCGATTGAGCTCAACCAAAACTCACATTTTTAAAACTTAGCATATAGCTGGCTGTCTCTTAGAGTCTGAAGAACGATCCGAAGATGCTGCTCATGCTCCTCTCGACTGTGGGAGTAGATCAAGATATCATCAATAAACACAATCACAAAGGAATCCAAATAGGGCTTGAACACCCGGTTCATCAAGCCATAAATGCTGCTGGGGCATTTGTTAGCTCAAATTACATCACTAGAAACTCATAATGCCCATACCGAGTCCAAAAAGCTGTCTTAGGGACATCGGATGCCCGAATCCTCAACTAATGGTACCCAGACCTCAAATCGATCTTTGAAAACACCTTGGCACCCTGAAGCTGATCAAATAAGTCATCAATCCTTGGCAATGGATACTTGCTTGATGGTGACTTTGTTCAACTGCCGATAATCTATGCACATCCTCTTTGGTCAATCCTTCTTCTTCACAAACAAAACGGTCGCTCCCCAGGGCGAGACACTAGGTATAATAAAGCCCTTATCAAGCAAATCATGCAACTCCTCCTTCAATTCTTTCAACTCTGGCGGGGCCATACGGTATGGTGGAATGGAAATGGGCTGAGTGCCCGGAGCCAAATCAATACAGAAGTCAATATCTTTTTTGGGTGGCATCCCTGGCAGATCTATAAGAAATACCTCGGAGAACTCACAAACAACAGGTACTGAATCCATGGAAGGAACATCCATACTAGAATCGCGGACATAAGCCAAATAAGCTAGGCACCCCTTCTCGACCATATGCTGAGCCTTCACATAAGAGATAACCCTGCTGGTAGAATGGCCAGGAGTCCTTCTCCACTTTAATCAAGGCAACCCCGGTAAGGCTAAGGTCACCATCTTGGCGTGACAATCCAATATAGCATGTTAAGGTGACAACCAATCCATACCCAAAATGACATCAAAATCGACCATATCGAGAAGTACGAGATCTACACGAGCCTCAAGACTCCCAATGGTGACCACACACGAACGTAAACGCGATCTACAACGATAGCATCTCCCATAAGGGTGGACACATACAGAGGAGCACTCAAAGAATCATAAGGCAACACCAAATATGAAGCAAAATAGGATGACACGTATGAATAAGTAGAACCCAGATTAAATAGAACCGAGGCATCTCTACTGCAAACTGAAACCGTACCTGTGATAACCGCGTCAGATGACTCAGCCTCAAGCCTGGCTGGAAAGGCATAGCATCGGGGCTGGGCCTTACCACTCTGAACAACATCTCGAGGACGGGCCCTGGCTGGCTGGCCTCCACCTCTAGCGGCCTGTCCTCCACCTCTAATGGACTGACCTCCACCTCTAGCTACTTGACCTCTAACCCTAGCTGGCTGAGCAGGCAGTGAAGCACCCGATGCCGGAACCATGGCACGAGAACCCTGATGCTGAGAACTGCTTGATGCTCGAGGGCAAAATCTAGCAATGTGCCTCGGATCACCACAAGTATAACAAGACCTCGGTTGTTGTGACTGCTGACCCTGAAACTGACCCTGTCGGCCTGAGCAAGCACCCTGAAAACTTTGGAGCAGAGGTGCACTAATAGGAGCTGGTGGTTCACTGTAGGCTAGCTAGTCGGAATAATGCATATGAAGGCCACAACCACCTGAAGCATCATGGGATGCCTGGAGTGCTGAATGAAACGGCTTGGGAGGATGGCCTCTACCAAAAGTACCCCTGCCTTCAGATGAGGCACCACTGAATCCACCAGAATCACGAGGTCTCTTGTCAGATCCCTGACCACTCCCTTGAGCTAGAACCATCTCGACTCACCTGGAAACATTGGCAACCGTCTGAAAAGAAATCTCACTCCCAGTCTCCTTGGCCATCTACAACTTGATTGGCTGAGCAAGTCCCTTAATAAACCTCCTCACCCTCTCTCTTTCTCGGTAGGAAGCAGAAGAATAGCATGACGGGACAAATCCACAAATTGGGTCTCGTATTGAGTGACAGACATAGAGCCTTGCTGAAGACGCTCGAACTACCTCCGATAGTCCTCTCTTAATGTGACAGGAAGGAACTTCTCAAGAAATAGCTAAGAGAACTGGTCCCAAGTGAGAGCAGGCGACCCGACTGGTCTGGTCAACACATAATCCCTCCACCATTTCTTGGCAGAACCCGATAACTTAAATGCAACAAAATCAACCCCATGGGTCTCCACTATGCCCATGTTCCGTAGCACCTCATGACAACTATCAAGTGTTTACCGTGAAAATGGTAACAATAATTAAATTTGATTATGGGACTCTAAAAATACGTGATCTATTTTTATGACGGTTGTTAAGCAGTTGATGCTATGTATATGAGACTTAGAAACGAAATAAGAGTTAAGGATAAGGTGATGGTCAAACTGATAGGTTAACAATCGGGCCTCGAGCTTGTTGATTCGGGGGCCTCGAGGTCGATTCCGGGGCTCGACTGTGAGCTATCGAAGGTAACCGAAGTCTGACTAACAGTTATAATAAAATCAAAGAAGGCTCTTTATGGCCAATGATAAGCGATAAATGATGAACAATAATGAAGATAATAAATGGGAGCAATAATATCAAGAGAATATGTAAGAGAGTAGAGAGAATGTTGTTTTATATTTCTTGTGGAGCAGCTAAGCAACAGGTCCCTTACCAAATGACAAGGACTCCCTTTATATAGGGGGGGAAATCCCCACATAGTACAAAATACATTAATTACATAGATATGGGGATGGGACGGCTGAATGACGCCCTGATTTGGGTTCAGAGTAGCTCGCTAGACTGTGTCAGACCTAACCGCGTGCCTTGGGAACTCCCCATTTCCACCATTACCGTGATCATTACTACCCTGGGGTCGAGTGTTATCGACCCTCGAGGAAAGATACTCGGCCGCGGCCTCGAGCCTTCGAGGCGATACCGCGGCCTCGAGCCTTCGAGGCGATACCGCGGCCTCGAGCCTTCGAGGTGATCTTCCGAGTGCCTTAATGACGAGAAATTGGACCCTCCGATTACACCGTATACAGATAGTCCCCACGTTTCTTAGAGAGGAGTGATAAGAAACGATTTCGACATCCAACTCTTCGGACTTCCTGCGATGACATCATACTGATGATATCATCTTATGACGTAAGCCTTCACGATAATCGGGACGTCCCATGGACTTGTCTTTTCATCGTCATTTAATGCGCTGCCGATTCCCATTCTTCAAAGCGACAATATCGCCATTGATTTAGTTTTCATTAATGCATTGATTGCGTCTGCCGATCCGTCTTTCAAAGGCGTTGATGGCATCGTTGGCCATATTATCACCCCTTATAAATGGGGGCCTTCCGGCACTATCTCTCTGTCCAAGGTCCTTTCAACCTCTTTTTATCCCTTTCTCCCCACTGTTCTCCTCCGTTGCTACCCACCATGTTTGGGGTCTATGGCCTTAAGGTTATATGGCAGCGTTCTCATCGGCCACGCCATGGCCTTTTGCCTGGGCTATCCCTTGCCGAGCGAGATTACATTGTCTTGTTGTTGTTGTTGTTGTTGTTGCGGTTGTTATCGCTGTTGTCGTTGGTTCGAGGTGATGAGATAGGGGGCCAACTTCTTCCAACTTAGGGGGACGTTCGGACCCTTACACCGCTGCTAGGGAGAGCATTCGGACTATACATCGCTGCTCACTCTCCTACCCTGGCCTGGTGTGGCACTTCATCCCCTGGGTTTTCCAAGGGATAAAATGGCACGACCGGCCGTTATACTTGCACGACACTATTTCCCAGAAGGTGGACTTGGAGCGGCCGTGCAAGTATGGTTGGTGCCCGCCGAATCTTCAACCTTTGGCTTCGGCGGGCTATGTCTTTTTTTTCTGCTTCTTCCGCCTCACTTTCATCTTCTTCCTCTCCTCATTTTACTCTTTTTCATCTTCTACCTCGGAGATATTACTTTGGAGGACCGAGATGAGGTCCTAGAGGAGGTGGCGGTCGAAGACACTGCCGCCGAGGATGTATGCCCGAGGAGATGACGCTCGAAGATGCGGCTGCCGAGGAAGCACCTTTGCGAGTAGGCTAGGCTCTAGGCTTTTACTATACTTGTACCTTTTCGCTTCTTTGTTTCTGTTGAAGGACCCTTTGTAGGCTTTTATAATCATATGTAAGGACCCCTCGTGGGCTTTTGTAATCAAGTGTTTATGAATACAAAGATGTTTCCCCAACTTTGTCTCTGATGTTTGCTATGTTACCTTTTACTTGCGCTTATGGAAACTCTAAATGCATGATCCCACCGGTCGGTGTCAATATCAAGCCTAGGTGGAAGTATATTTCTCCGACCTTTGATTGATTAATATGGCTCCCCGTGGAACCCTTTGCCTTTCCTTGGACCAAGCCTGGATTGGACCGATAAACTCGGGTCGTCGGGACCCTTACTTCTGGTTGAATGGAAATAACGCTTCGAACCTTTAGACTTTTGAGAGAAGTTTTTAGGCCTTGCAATAATCTTTGAGGGGGAATTTGCTCGGGAACCCGAGAATAGAGGCTATCTTTGGACTTTCGAGAATAGTCCCCGAGTGGGGTTTGCTCAGACTCGGGCCATTTGGAAGTTTATTTTGATCTTATTGTAAGTAGTCTTAAGGCGTTGCGAGTAGATCCAGAACGAGGTTTTACCCGAATTTAGGTGGTACCCCGTGATCAAGCCCATGTGGGCGGAGCTTAAATGCTTATTTCCTTGGAGCCTAACTTCCTTTGATGGAGATCCTCGAGGTCGGGTACCGCCTCGGGACTGGCGATGATTACGTCGGCCTCTTGGAGCCTAACTTCCCTTTGATGGAGGTCCTCGAGGTCGAGTACCACCTCGGAAGTGGCGATGATTACGTCGGCCTCTTGGAGCCTAACTTCCCTTTGATGGAGGTCCTCGAGGTCGGGTACCACCTCGAGACTTGCGGTGATGCCGTTGGCTCCTTGGATCCTAACTTCTTTTGATGGAGGTTCTCGAGGTCGGGTACCACCTTGGGACTGGTGAGGATGTTGTTGGCTTCCTGGTAGGGGTGTGCATTCGAATCGGTTTATCGATAAATCGAATCGATTATTTGTTATCGGTTTATCGATTTATCGATTTCGATTTCGATTTCGAAATTTTCCTTATCGAGTTATAGATTTCGATTTCGATTTTTTCCTCTTCGGTTATCGGTTTATCGATAAACCGATAAGATATACTAAAAAGACAAATTTTTTTAATTTTTTTTACCCTTATTCTATAATACCCTTTCCTTTACCCTAAGTCCCTAACCCTATTATTTCCTCTACCACATTTAAGGAATGATTATATTTAAAGCTCAAGGGAATGAAGTTCAAATTAATGGAAAATAAAATTAGCCGTGATGATGTAGTTTATTTTTTTATACCGTTGGAGTGTTGGTGGCATACATTTGATCCCTTACTTTAGTTTCGTTGCATGTGCTTGTTGACATAATTTTTATGTTATAAATGGTGTTCGTCTTATTTTAGCTTCTTTTTGTCCATATTAGTTAGGCGTGTTTATAGCGATATACTTTCCGTGGAATCCCACAAATTTTCTTATTGGTGTAATCGATAACCGAATCGATAAGCCCCCAAAATCGATAAATCGAAATCGAAAAAATTGAAACATTACTGAAACGATAACGATAAGCATATGTACAAATCGATAATCGATAAGTAATTATCGATAAGGGTCAAAATCGAATCGATAAATCGAATGCACACTCCTACTTCCTGGAGCCTAACTTCTTTTCGATAGAGGTCCTCGAGGTCGGGTACCACCTCGGGACTTGAGGTGATGACGTTGGCTCCTTGTAGCCTAACTTCTTTTCGATGGAGGTCCTCGAGGTCGGGTACCACCTCGGGACTTGCGGTGATGCCGTTGGCTCCTTGGAGCCTAACTTCTTTTCGATGGAGGTCCTCGAGGTCGGCTACCACCTCGGGACTGGTGAGGATGTTGTTGGCTTCCTGGAGCCTAACTCTTTTCCTGTGTTAAGCCTTTCATCATTTTAGTATCAGCATACTCGTACCGACTCCTTGCTTTAGTTCTCTGAGTTTGCCGTCGCCATGACTGTTACATCGGGGTTTGTCGGGCAGAGAGGGGAGTGCTCCGCCTCTGGTATTCGGGACCAACGAGAGCATACCTTGAAGATTACTTCTTTGATAGGAGAAGAGCATCTTGGGTTAGTGAGAAAAGACTGCGACTGGGGGGAGAAAGTAGTGTTACAGATGTGAGCACGTGATTTTTGCCCTATGTGAAATACTCCTACAAATTATGCGGATCCTTCTCTTTTTGTTGGGATCCGAGTAACTTTCCTTATTTTCTGCAATTCCTTCCATTCTACCCCAATAACGACTCATCTTCCAACTTACTTCTGAGCTAGGAAAAACTAAATTATTCACATGACAGAAAGCTAATGTATTCACAACTATCATACACAATCTTAATAATCTAACTCTACTCACACTGTCAATCTTGGAGAAACCACATTTCGATAATTCCTAAAAGCTATTCTTCTATTGCTTGCTCTTTTACTACTAGCTATTTTTTTCCATTGTCACTGTACTTCGGGTTTAACTAAAACTCTTTGGGTTCTAACACATGTTCGGTATTTCAAACTA
>NW_017675941.1:0-15204 GCF_001879085.1 Nicotiana attenuata | reverse complement strand
CCCCCCAGCCCAAATCCCACATCTGACCCGCTCCAGTTTCCCCTTAATATATAAACCCCTTATAAAATTTTCCTCCAAACCAAACCCTAAATCCCAAAAGCTCAAAAGCGGCGCTATAGTACTGTTCATCTTCTCCCTCGCTCGAACCCAGCTCTAACTCGCCTGAGTTTCAGGCGAGTTCACTCACACGGGTCCCATCTCTCCACGTCACTCTAATCCTAACAGATTTATGATAAAACGAGAATATTCCCTCCGAATTTGCACGATATTTTTTTGCATTCTGGAACGATTTGTTGGATAAATGGGAGCCGTGGATGGATGAAAATCAATCCACGCCTTCCATTTGTCCCTAAAATCGTTTACAAACAGATTGGATTTTCAGATTTTTGGAGGAAGCTTCGAGAAGATTTGAGGGTCTATATAAGGTGAGGATTTTTCTTGTGTGGTGTTTTTTTTTTTTGGGTTAGATATTTTTGGAGGTCTGGGATTTTGAGAAAAATTTTAGGGAAAAAAGAAAGATTTAGGATTTGTTCTTAGTTTTCTTTTTGTTGATTTTTCTTTCTGTCTTCTTCTCGATTCTGAAGAAGAATGCTAAAAGAATTTCAGTTCTTTTTTGCCTGTTCTTAGTTTGTTTCAAAAATCTGAAAATTCGAAAAAAAAAGTTCCATTTTCCTTCTCTAATTCCCGTTCAAAGTGGAGGTAATTTGAACGAGCTCGTCGCTGTTGGAGCTGTTGTTCGAGTTCGAAAGTTCAAGATTCGGGTTCGATTAAGTTTTTTCTTCTTTGTTTGTTGCTGTTAGTTCTCATCGGGTTTTTGGAGTCAACATTTGTGTATTGGCTGATTTTTACTAAGAATTTTGGCTTAACAGGTGCCTTTCCTATTACTCTTGCCTCTAATGTGTTTCTTGTTTATGGTTAAATGAGAGCTTGGTTGTTCTGATTATTTGATGCCAAAATGGCTGTGACCGTATTTCCGTTTGGGTTACTAAAATCAGTTTGTTTTCTCTTGTTTGAAGTAAAAAAGAAACTCAACGTATCTTGCTTGAAAAGATGGTCATGTTTGGATCTGCTATTTGGTTAGCAAAGTTCTGATATAACTTTATAAAACGCATATTTTAAAATAGCTTTCCAATCTGTGAGGGTCTATTTTGTTTACGCATTATGCTTTCATTCTGGCAGAGGTTCCATAGTTTAGGTTGAAGCTTGCTTGGCTAAAATTAAATAGTGTTGCTAATGTGATTTCGTATAATTCTGATGGTCCTTGTTTAGTCCTTTATCTCGTTGTATAAAGTTTCATTTTTGGTTCGCCATAATCCTTGTGTTAATCAGAGAGATCATTAATTTCTTTTCTTGAATTCACGGCCTCGATTAAGTTTAGGACAAGAGAATCGGGTCTGCAATAATCTCAAAGCAAGAGGTTTTGTTGTTAGAGTTTTTTTATTAAGTCTAGATTTCTTTAATAAGCATCCTCGTCCTCTTTTCTCATAAGTGTCAGAACATATAAAAGGTTTTGTTCTCTTATGTGAAAGAATTTTTCAATTAATAAAGTTTCTAAAAGCTAAGTCTACAAGGTCCTTCACTTCAAAACAAATGCCGACTTACCCGCCAATCTCGAGCTTATGTACTACCACATTCTTGGTGCAATTCACGATTGGTAACACTTCCATATATATGTCACAAGTTTGATTCTTAATTTTATTGTTTTCTGACCCTAGTCAAATTTTTTTCTATTCTCAATAAATTTTGTGGGAAAAAGAAACTTCTGAATTTATAAGGAAGACAAGTGTCACGATTCGGATTTTCCACGCTCGGGAGCCGTGATGACGCTTACTAATGGGAGCTGCTGCTGGGGGCTCGGGCTGCTGGTCGGTAGATGAGGAAGCACGTGTTCTCGCCATCTGCGAAAGAACAGAGTAGAAATTCAATTAGCGTTGAGAAACCAAACCGCACGACAAGAAAGAACAAATGTGAGATTTTTTCCTAACTCTGAAGCCTCTGAGGGATAAATACAGACGTCTCTATACCGATCCCTCAAACTCTACTAAGCTTGTCTGTGAACTGTGAGACCCATGCAACCTAGAGCTCTGATACCAACTTTTCACGACCCGGATTTCCCACCGTCGGGAGTCGTGATGGCGCCTACTACTGGGAGCTAAGCAAGCCAACCTTAATTACTTGCTACACTTTCATATTTCTTCTTTTTAACAAATACCAGGCGATAATATGATAACAGCGGAATTTTTAAATAATTAAGCGGAAGATAACAATAAAATATATGGAATCAACGTCTATCACAACTTCTAAAACCTCAAATACCAAAAATCTAGTGTTACAGTGTCACAGACTGTCTAAGAGTCACTACATACAGGGTCTGAAGAAAATACAATAAACTGTTTCTGAACAAAGAAAATGAAACAGGGAATAAAGATAGAGGGAGACGCCAGGGCCTGCGGACGCCTGCAGGTCTACCTTGGGTCTCCGGGTGGACTGAAGGAAGCCCTCCAACTACTGTCCGAAAGCTGCTCCTGGATCTGCACACAGTGCAGAGTGTAGTATCAGCACAACTGACCCCCATGTGCTGGTAAGTGCCTAGCCTAACCTCGGCGAAGTAGTGACGAGGCTAGGACCAGACTACCAAATAAACCTGTGCAGTTTATATATATATACAGCGGAAAAAGGAAATACAGAGATAACCAGTCAATGTGGGAAGGGGGAACATGCTGTGGGGGAGATAACAGTTCTGAATAGAAAGCAATCAAGTAAGGAAAGGAACAACACAACTCGAATATCAACAAGGAACATAAATCAACAGTTTGCACAGCATCAACCTTCGTGCTTTTACTCTCGTCCTCGTCAAAGTAATTATTTATCAAAGATGTGCACGGCATCACCCTTCGTGCTTTTACTCTCTCTCCTCACCATATAATCAATATAATCAGCACGGAATGGTACATCGTGCGGCACGACATCACCCTTCGTGCTTTACACTCTTTCCTCACAATATCAACAGTGCACGGCATCACCCTTCGTGTTTTAACACTCTTCCTCACCCAAACAACAATCACAAACAAGGGCAAGGGAAATAAATAAGAACATATAGAAATCCCGGCAAGGGAACAACAATTAAACACTTAAATCCCGGCAAGGGAACATTTCAATAACTCTTTCTCTATCTTTCACTTATACTTCATCTGGCTTTACCACTTGAGCCAATGCTCCAAAGGGTTCAATCATCTCATATACTTTCACAATTCATAATATAACTCGAGCTAATGCTCCAAGATGTTCAAAGGTCTCAATTCCTTCCACAAACTTTTCATAACAACTAGAAATCATCACCACAACATGAAGAATACAACGAAATCAAGATATTCACAATATAAGGACTCACGGTCATGCTAGACACCAACGTATAGATACTCGTCACCATGCCTATACGTCGTACACGACTAATACCACATAGCAAATAGGACTCAACTCCTAATCCCTCAAGCTAAGTGTAACACCCCGTAAATTCGACATAGGTATGAATGAGTTAAAGGATTAGTAAGGTTATATTTTGGATATTGAAGTCCCATCGGGATGATTATGGGTAAAATAGTTGTTTCAAAATTAAGATGGAAAGTGAGGTGCATAAGATTTGACAAAATCGACTAAGTTTGCAGAAGGTTTGTCTTCCATCAAGTTTTAGTGAAAATGTGTAAGGAAATGGGGAAAACGCAAAGCATAAAAGTTGTAGGCCTTTGAAATAGCTTTCCAACGATATATTATGGAGCCCGAACGGATCTCTGTGCAAAATGTTATGTGCGTTTTTCAGAACAGTACGCGTATGCGCGCCCGGTAGCGCGGCCACTAGCGCGAACAAGCCTCTAGGTGCGCGATCGCGCTAGTGGGAGGCAGTGTTACTGCCGTTTAGCACGACCACTAGCGCGAACAAGCCTCCAGGTGCGCGATCGCGCTAGTGGGGGGTCGTTTTAAAGCTATATTTCGTCCCCCACATCCCCAAAATATAAAAACTTGCTCTAGAAAGGGGAACTCTCAAAAACCTAACTCCTTAAGGGTCCTTCCACCACCCAAGGTAAGTTCTAATGGTGATTCTAAGTTAATTTCAATTTCCCAACATCTTATTAACATGGGTGAACCCTCCATATCATTAGATATTCGATTGGGACATCGTTGCTGAGAGAAGGAACCCTAGAACTCGAATTCAAGGAGATTGAACGTCAAAAAGGTAATATCTTCACCCTCTAATTGATTCTAGAATTGGTTTGATGATTATAAACCCTAGTGCATGAGATATGAGTTGATGGGTCTGATAGAAAAGCATGAACGATTATAGGGTTGGGGTGTTGAGTGTTGATTATTGGTTAAGAGTGTTGTTTACCTTATGGGTGATGAAGAATAATGTTGATTATAACCATTTGAGACTTCAGAATTTATCTAGGATCAAGAGAATGGCTTGTTGGGTGTAGAAACACCATTAATAAGGACCATGAAGCTTTATGTCACCAAGTGTTTGAGATGATGTTTAAGTGACTAAAACATGAGATTTATGCTAATATGGAATCCCTTCGACTTGTATTGATATAGATTAAAGTTGAAAGGGTTGGCGAAGGTTGTATTACACTCGAGAGCAGGAACTCTCTATGTTTGGAAATTTTAATGATTCTCCCTACACTACGTTTCTTTTACGACGTTACCAATTGCCTCAGAAATATAGTTAAGCCTAGTTCCTTGAATAGTTGTAGAACTTCTATTCTCTAGCTTCATAACTCGCTCATGACTTTCATTCTGAACGTTGTGAGCTCAGTGCGTATTCAATATAGACTTGGGTTTGATGCCCCCGAGTCTTAGTATAGATTACTCAGTATGCCACATACAGTTGAAATTTCAGTATTCATAATTAGTTCAAGAATACATGTCTCTGTCCAGTCCCATTCAGTATGTCAGTATTATGTAACCCAATATGATCCAGTATTCCAGTATCATGTAACTCAACGTGATTCAGTATTTCACTATCATGTATTGCAGTATGATTCTTAGTTTCTGATTTTAATTTCCTGAATGTTGAACACATGTATTTGGGCCTGAGGTCGTAGTTTATATGCTTTATGCATACTTGGGCCTGAGGCCGTAGTTTATGCTTTATGCATGTTTGGGCTCGAGGCCGTAGTTTATGCTTTATGCATTTTTGGGCCTGAGGCCGTAGTTATGTATACGTATACTTGGGCCTGAGGCCGTAGCTTGTGCACATATATATTGGGCTCAAGGCCGTAGCTTATTCAGATAAATAGGTTGTTCATCATTCAGAAGAGGGAGCATTCATATCCTTACTTCCTTTATTCAGTTCAGTTATTAGTTATCAGTTATCTTTTCAGTTATCAGTTCAGTTATCAGTTATCAGTTATCTTTTCAGTAATCAGTTCAGTTACCAGTTCTCACTTCAGTTTCAGTTTCAATAGTTATCATTTCAGTTATCAGTTTGTTTTCAGTTTCAACATCTATAATTCTTTCTTTCAGTTGCTTTACATGCGAGTACAATTCAAATGTACTGACGTCCCTTTTGCCCGGGGCCTGCATCTCACAATGCAAGTAATGATTTACAGGTTGATGATTCAGAGCGCTAGGATTCTCGTACTAGCTGTTTGGTGATCCCAGTTCTTTCGGGGCATTATCATTACCTTACAGTCTTCAGTACTTTCAGACAGTCAGTGTTTTCAGTATTTCATTAGAAGCTTCATAGAATAGAGTAACAGTTAGACAAAGTAACAAGCTTTTCATGTTAAGCAATGTTGGCTACAAATAGGTTTCAGAGTTGTATTAGTATTTCCGCATTTTGATTTACATCATCTAGACTTTCAGTATATCAGCATGTGTTAGTTTATCTTCCACATCTAGTATGTTATGATACCACATGTTGATTCAGCCAGCCAGTGGTTCGCTCGGTCATATGTAGTCAGGCACTGAGTGTCGTGTTACGTCCAGGCCCAGGTTCGGGGCGTGACAAAGCTTGGTATCATAGCCCTAGGTTCAAGAGTCTTAGGGAGTCTATGAAGCCGTGTCTAGTGGAGTTTCCTTTATATGTGTGTGCCGGCCACTAATATAAACGGTTAACTACCAAGACATTCAGGGTTGTCTCACTTCTTTCTACTCTAGATCGTGCCATGAAGCTTAGAGCAATAGTTGACCTTCTCTTCCTATCGAATTCCAAACGTATTGGATGCCCAAGCGACGCGCAGGAGAAACCTAAGGTCCTACAGAGGATAATTGTCCATTGGGGTATAATTATGGAGTACAGCTTGGTACATATGAGACTTGAGAGGATGTCAAAAGTGGGATGCAATGGATACTAGCACACATTAGAGCATAACCTTATCAGAAAGTACAAAAGCAGTTATCATGTTTTATGGATATCAAATTATCTCAGTTTCCCGTTAGCGGCCTTTTAGCTAGTAAGCTTATGGTTATTCAGTAAGCCAGTTATTTTTTTTATTCAGTTACCAGACCTCCAATTTTCAGTGTATCAAAATTTCTGGTGACTTGTGAGTATACAATGATGCATAGGGGTTCTCAAAGAAAAGGTAAATAACAGTGATCATAGCGAAACCTTCGCATATTTTAGGTCAGGATTAAAACCCGAGAATCGCCGGATGGTAAAGTAAGTGATTTATCGTATACTCTGAAGGATAAGTTTGTGAATGGTAGTCGTATGTGTTTTACCTCAAAGAACAATTTCTTTTAATTTTTGGAAATGGAGCCACAAGTTGGATGATGATAGTTCAAATGTCAGACCCTAAAATTGGTCAGTATAGTTTTGGACAGAAAAGAGCCTAAGGGAAATATAGCTAAGTATAATATGATGTACGAAATGAGAACCAAGAGCAGGCAACATTGAATTTTAGGGAATGATTTTATGTCATTTAGATTTATTCAAATCAGAAATAGAAAGTACCATGTTAGTGAATTTATATACGAAGTGGCTATTATTGTGAGATATAAGATATGACAGTTCCCCTTGATATGACTATGTGTTTAGGTTGGAGGTTTATAGTCTGAAGTGATTTTGAAGTGTATAGAAAGTTTGGGGGTTAGATATTCCAATTTTGTTTAAGACAGATGAACTTTCCCCAAGTGTGATCCATGTGCATAGTTCAAAAAGAATGATAGTGCACGGCAAAAGAATATGGTCAAATGATGAGGGCATCAAGGAGTAACCTTATGCTTCATTTTAGTTATTCAGAGCAGGAGAAAAGAATATGACGCTAGCAGGTGGTTAGAAAAAGGATATTTAGTAAGTGTTGAGTAGATACAGCAAATTAGCAATTTCAGCAGAGCTAGTAGAGGTACAATTTGATTCACTTAGCCAGGTTAACTCTAGTGAGTGGATGACATTTTGAAATACCGAACGTGTATTAGAACCCAAAGAGTTAAAGTTAAACCTGAAGTACAGTGACAATGGAAAAAAAATCAGCTAGGCAGTGAGAGAGCGAAATATAGAAGAATAACCTTTAGGAATTATCGTAATGTGGTTTCTCCAGGATTGGCAGTGTGAGCAGAGTTATATTATTAAGATTGTATATGATAGTTGTGAATACATTAGCTTTCCGTTAAGTGAATAATTTAATTTTTCCTAGTAAGAAAGATTTCACAGAAGTAAGTTGGAAGATGAGTCGTGCTTGACGTAGATTGCAAAGAATTTTAGAAAATAAGGAGAGTTATTTGGATCCAACAAAAAGAGAAGGATCCACATGTATAAGACCTTTGGTCTAAGGGGGTGATGTGAAAACCATCAGTATGTTCAGTTAGAGATCTGAAAACTCGAATAGTAGCATGGGATATGGAAAAGAAAATCAGTTCGGTAATGAGGAAAAAATTGTATAATTACCACAAGGATTATGTCTAGCATGTGTAAGAAAAACAAAGTGAGTAGAATGATCACCGAGTTTAGTCATTGATGATAAAGTGATCACAGAAAGCTATAAAATCACGCCTAGTTATGTATCACGAAGGTAGTGCCATTGCACGAGACTCTAGTCTTCGGAGTACTGGTTAAAAACTTAGCTCACAACAATTCTATAAGTGTCTTTCAGAAATTCTTAAAAAGATAAAGTGTGGGAAGTATAACTCATGATTGAGGTAGATAAGAGAACTCTTGTAAAAGAAATTCACCAGCCAAGATAGGAGTTCGACTTCGGACTCTAAAGATGACGGAGGTGTTGTCTAGAATAGGACTTGTTCCCCCTTAGTAGCCGTCGAGAAGGAGAAACAATTTGATGATCCCTACACGTTGTAGTTGAAAGAGGAGATTCACAAGTATAAGACGATGGCTTTTGAATAAGGGGGAGATGACGGGACATTGAGGTACTAGGACAGATTGTGTGTTCCAGTGTCGACGCCCCCTTTTTCCTCGCGGAATCGGGTTCACGACATTTAGGAAGACAACTCTTTTCCCACTTTGGGAATTGGGTTTTTTGAGAGTTTGGAGAGTCGCCACCTAATGATTATAGTGCATTAGGACACTTTTAGAAGAATTAAAGATGCAGACCAGAGTTTTGGGTAAGGGCTTGAAATTATCTCGAGGGGAAGGTGTTAGGCACCCCTCAAGATCCACTAGTGTGGTTCCCGGCCATGCTACAATTGTGACTTTAAATGTAAATGTAAATAAACAAGTACAAGAAGCATAAAAAGTTAAAAGAAGTGCTGAATTTTAAAGGGGCAATTTTTGTAAAAAACGTGCAAGTAGAGGAAAAGGTCAAGTACTTAGTGCAAATAATCCGAAAGATCATGCGAGAAGCAGAAATTGAAAATGCAATAGCTTTAAAGATTCAGAAAATTTTGTTAAACTAATAAAGAAGGAGAAAGGGGTCCTAGGTTTATACATTACATGGATCATTCGCACAACACTGGTACTCAGTTGTACGCGGAGTGTTATCGTGTAATCATCATCTCCATGTCTACCCTTCCCACCTTGTTAAGGTATTAAAGTGCGGAACGGTATCGTTTACTTATCGCANTTTAGTTTTTCCTAGTAAGAAAGATTTCTCAGAAGTATGTTGGAAGATGAGTCGTGCTTGACGTAGAGTGCAAAGAATTTCAGAAAATAAGGAGAGTTATTTGGATCCAACAAAAAGAGAAGGATCCACATGTATAAGAACTTTGGTCTAAGGGGGTGATGTGAAAACCATCAGTAAGTGCAGTTAGAGATCTGAAAACTCGAATAGTAGCATGGGATATGGAAAAGAAAATCAGTTCGGTAATGAGGAAAAAATTGTATAATTACCACAAGGATTATGTCTAGCATGTGTAAGAAAAACAAAGTGAGTAGAATGATCACTGAGTTTAGTCATTGATGATAAAGTGATCACAGAAAGCTATAAAATCATGCCCAGTTATGTATCACGAGGGTAGTGCCATTGCACGAGACTTTAGTCTTCGGAGTACTGGTTAAAAACTTAGCTCACAACAATTCTATAAGTGTTTTTCGGAAATTCTTAAAAAGATAAAGTGTGGGAAGTATAACTCATGATTGAGGTAGATAAGAGAACTCTGGTAAAAGAAGTTCACCAGCCAAGAAAGGAGTTCGACTTCGGACTCTAAAGATGACGGAGTTGTTGTCTAGAACAGGACTTGTTCCCCCTTAGTAGCCGTTGAAAAGGAGAAACAATTTGATGATCCCTACGTGTTGTAGTTGAAAGAAGAGATTCAAAAGTATAAGACGATGGCTTTTGAATAAGGGGGAGATGACGGGACTTTGAGGTACTAGGACAGATTGTGTGTCCCAGTAGATGGACTTAGAGAGGGAAGATCATGTTAGAAGCCCATAATTCTAGGTATTCTTTCCAGCCAAGTTCCCAAATATACATCATGACCTAGGAGATTTATTGGTTGAGCGACATGAAAAAGAACGTCGTAAACTTTATGGCCAGGCAGAGCATTTTATTTAAACAGTTGAGGATATGTCCTTGATGTTAAGAGTAATTGGGATGATCACATACATCTCATTGACCTTGCTAATAATAACACCTACCATTCTAGTATCAAGATAGCACTGCGAGAAACTCTGTATGGGAGAAGGTGTAGATCGCCAATTGGTTGGTTCAAGTTGGTGATTGGGTGTTTCTGAAAGTTTCGCCTATGAAAGGCGTTATGAGATTTGGGAAGAAAGAAAAGCTCGATCCCAAATATATCACGTCGTATATGATCCCACAAAAAAATCGGTCAAATAGCTTATGAGTTGGAGTTGCCACCAGAATTAGCGGTGGTACAACCAGTATTTCACGTATCATTTTATAACATTCAAGTTTCCAATACTCAGATACTCATGTCAGTTCAGTACTCAGATACTCATGTCAGTTCAGTACTCAGATAATCATGTCAGTTCAGTACTTAGATACTCATGTCAGTTTACTACTCAGATACTCGTGTTAGTTCAGTACTCAGATACTCATGTCAGTTCAGTACTCAGATACTCATGTCAGTTCAGTACTCAGATAATCATGCCAGTTCAGTACTCAAATACTCATGTCAGTTCACTACTCAGATACTCATGTTAGTTCAGTACTCAGATACTCATGTCAGTTCAGTACTCAGATACTAATGTCAGCTCAATACTCAGCTACTCATGTTAGTTCAATGCTTAGACATTCACGCCAGCTTAGTACTAAGAGTTACTGAAAAATTCGTGCCAGTTCAATATTCATATATCCATGTTAGTTCAGTATTCACTTATCCATGGCAGACCAATATTCAGTCAATACAGTAGTCATTCAGTTCAATATCACAATAGTTCAGTAATTATGTATTCATTCAGTTTAGCATACAAGTGTTAATGAAAGTTCATGTTTGCACCAGACTCGTTTGAGGTCCAGAGTTAGGAGAAGTTACAGTCAAGACAATCATTCGAGGACGAATGATCCCAAGGGGATATAATGTAACACCCCGAAAATTCGACTTAGGTATGAATGAGTTAAAGGAGTAGTAAGGTTATATTTTGGACATGTGAAGTCCCATCGGGATGATTATGGGTAAAATAGTTGTTTCAAAATTAAGATGGAAAGTGAGGTGCATAAGATTTGACAAAATCGACTAAGTTTGCAGAAGGTCTTTCTTCCATCAAGTTTTAGTGAAAATGTATAAGGAATTGGGGAAAACGCAAAGCATGAAAGTTGTAGGCCTTTGCAACAGCTTTCCAATGATATATTATGTAGACCGAACGGATATTTGTGCAAAAAGATATGGGCGTTTTTCAGAACAGTACACGTATGCGCGCCCGGTAGCGCGAACAAGCCTCCAGGTGCGCGATCGCGCTAGTGGGAGGCAGTGTTACTGCCATTTAGCGCGACCACTAGCACGAACAAGCCTCCAGGTGCGCGATCGCGCTAGTGGGGGGTCGTTTTAAAGCTATATTTCGTCCCCCACAGCCCCAAAACATAAAAACTTGCTCTAGAAAGGGGAACTCTCAAAAACCTAACTCCTTAGGGTCCTTCCACCACCCAAGGTAAGTTCTAATGGTGATTCTAAGTTAATTTGAATTTTCCAACATCTTATTAACATGGGTAAACCCTCCATATCATTAGATATTTGATTGGGACATCGTTGTTGAGAGAAGGACCCTAGAACTCGAATTCAAGGAGATTGAACGACAAAAAGGTAATATCTTCACCCTCTAATTGATTCTAGCATTGGTTTGATGATTATAAATCCTAGTGCATCAGATATGAGTTGATGGGTTTGATAGAAAAGCATGAACGATTATAGGGTTGGGGTGTTGAGTGTTGATTATTGGTTAAGAGTGTTGTTTACCTTATGGGTGATGAAGAATAATGTTCATTATAACCATTTGAGACTTTAGAATTTATCTAGGATCAAGAGAATGGCTTGTTGGGTGTAGAAACACCATTAATAAGGACCATGAAGCTTTATGTCACCAAGTGTTTGAGAAAATGATTAAGTGACTAAAACATGAGAATTTATGCTAATATGAAATCCCTTTGACTTGTATTGATATAGATTAAAGTTGAAAGGGTTGGCGAATGTTGTATTTCGCTCAAGAGCAGGAAGTTAAGGTATGTGAGGCTAACCCTCTATGTTTGGGAATTTTAATGATTCTCCCTACACTACGTTTCTTTTATGACGTTACCAATTGCCTCAGAAATATAGTTAAGCCTAGTTCCTTGAATAGTTGTAGAACTTCTATTCTCTAGCTTCATAACTCGCTCATGACTTTCATTCTGAACGTTGTGAGCTCAGTGCGTATTCAATATAGACTTGGGTTTGATGCCCCCGAGTCTTAGTATAGATTACTCAGTATGCCACATACAGTTGAAATTTCAGTATTCATAATCAGTTCAAGAATACATGTCTCTGTCTAGTTCTATTCAGTATTCCAGTATTATGTAACTCAGTGTGATCCAGTATTGCAGTATCATGTAACTCAGTGTGATTCAGTATTTCACTATCATGTATTGCAGTTTGATTCTCAGTTCCTGAATGTTGAACACCTGTATTTGGGCCTGAGGCTGTAGTTTATATGCTTTATGCATACTTGGGCCTGAGGCCGTAGTTTATGCTTTATGCATGTTTGGGCCTGAGGCCGTAGTTTATGCTTTATGCATTTTTGGGCCTGAGGCCGTAGTTATGTATACGTATACTTGGGCCTGAGGCCGTAGCTTGTGCACATATATATTGCCCGAGATTCAGATAAACAGGTTGTTCATCATTCAGAAGAGGGAGTATGCGTATCCTTACTTCCTTTGTTCAGTTCAGTTATCAGTTATCATTTCAGTTACCAGTTACCAGTTCAGTTATCAGTTATCAGTTATCAGTTCAGTTATCAGTTATCAGTTATCATTTCAGTTTCTATTTCAATAGTATCATTTCAGTACTAATTATCAACTCCTAGTTATCAGCTTAGTTTCAGTTTCAGCATTTATAATTCTTTCTTTTAGTTGCTTTACATACTAGTGCAATTCAAATTTTTGCCCGGGGCCTGCATCTCACGATGCAGGTAATGATTTACAGGTTGATGATTCAGAGCGCTAGGATTCTCGTACCAGCTGCTTGGTGATCCCCAGTTCTTTCGGGGCATTGTCATTACGTTACGGTCTTTCAGTATTTACAGGCAGTCAGTGTTTTCAGTACTTCATTAGAGGCTTCATAGACTAGAGTAACAGTTAGACAGAGTCTCAGGCTTTTCATGTTAGGCAATGTTGGCTACATATATGTTTCAGACTTATTTTAGTATTTTCGCACTTTGATTTATATCATCCAGACTTTCAGTATATCAGCATGTGTTAGTTTATCTTCCGCATATGTTATGATATCACATGTTGATTCAGCCAGCCAGTTGGTTCGCTCGGTCATATGTAGTTAGGCACCGAGTGTCGTGTTACGTCCAGGCCCAGGTTCGGGGTGTGACAAAGCTTGGTATCAGAGCACTAGGTTCAAGTGTCCTAGGGAGTCTATGAAGCTGTGTCTAGTGGAGTTTCCTTTATATGTGTGTGCCGGCCACTCATATAAACGGTTAACTACCAAGACATCCAGGATTGCCTCATTTCTTTCTACTCTAGATCCTGCCATGAAGCTTAGAGCAATAGTTAACCTTCTCTTTCTATCGAATTCCAAACGTATTGGATGCCCAAGCGACGCGCAGGAGAAACCTAAGGTCCTAGAGAGGATAATTTCCATTGGGGTATAATGATGGAGTATAGGTTGATAACAAATGAGACATGAGATGATGTTAAAAGTGGGATGAAATGGATAGTAGTACAGATTAGGGCATAACCTTATCAGAAAGTACAAAAGCAGTTATCATGTCTTATGGTTATCAGTTTACCTCAGTTACCACTTATACAATCTTTTAGTTAGCAAGTTTATGGTTATTCAGGATGCTAGTTATCAGTTATTCAGTTACCAGATCTCCAATTTTCAGTGTATCAAAATTCTGGTGACTGGTGAGTATACAGTGATGCCTATGGGTGCTAAAAAAATGTAAGTAACAGTGATCATAGCAAAATCTTCATATGTTTTAGGTCCGGATTAAGACCAAGACTCACCAGATGGCACATGAAATGAATTATCAGATGATGGTATACTTTGAAGGATAAGTTTGTGCATTGTAGTGTGTTTGTATGTGTTTTACCTCCTAGAACAACTTTACTTAATTCTTGGAAATGGAGCCATAAGTTGGATGATGATAGTTCAGATGTCAGACCTTAACATTGGTTACTATAGTTTTGGACAGAAAAGAGCCTAAGGGTAAAATACCTAGGAGTCAGAAACGTTTGTTATTACCAAAGATGTGATTTCGTACAACTCATGCAAATGACTAGAAGATATGATGTATGAAATGAGAACCAAGAGCAGCCAATATTGAATTTCAGGGAATGATTTTAAGTTGTTTAGATTTATTCAAATCAGAACTAGAAGTACCACGCTAGTAAGCTACTATAAGAAGCAGCTATTGATGAAAGATAAAAGATATGGCAGTTCCCCCTTAGGTTATGTGACTAAAAGATTACCGCGGATGTTTATAGTATGATATGATTTTGTATTATGTAGAAAGCTTGGGGTTAGATATTCTAATTTTGTTTAAGACAGATGAATTCCCTAAGTGTGATCTATGCACATAGTTAGAAAAAAAAGGATAGTATGCGACCATAGAATATGGTCGATGATGAGGGAAGTTAGAAATAGCCTTATGCTTCACTTTAGTTATTCAAAGCAGATCATGAATACATGACGCTAGCAAGTAGTTAGTAAAAGAATAGTTAGTATGTTTGAGTATATACAGTGAATCAGCACTTTCAGCAGAGCTAGTAGAGGTACAATTTGATCTACTTAGTAAAGTTAACAATAGTGAGTGGGTAACAGTTTGAAACACCGAACGCATGTCAGAACTCGAAAAGTTTAAGTTAAACCCGAATTACATTGGCAGTGGGAAAAAAATCAGCTAGCAGTGAGAGAGCAAGCTATAGAAGAATAGCCTTTAGGAATTATCGAAATGTGGTTTCTCCAAGACTGACAGTGTGAGCAGAGTTAAATTATTAAGATTGTGTATGATAGTTGTGAATACATTAACTTTCCGTTATGTGAATAATTTAGTTTTTCCTAGCTCAGAAGTAAGTTGGAAGATGAGTCGTCATTGACGTAGAGTGCAAAGAATTGCAGAAAATAAGGAGAGTTATTTGGATCCAACAAAAAGAG
>NW_017675940.1:48461-55919 GCF_001879085.1 Nicotiana attenuata | reverse complement strand
GTCCGATTAGTGGGCCTCATGGAGAGTGTCACCCGGGCAGGCTTGCTTCTTGTAGCACCAGCCACTTCTCAGGCTGGAAGAGGAGCCCAGACTCCTGCTACTCGTACTCCGGAGCAGGTAGCTCCCCAGACTCAGACTCCAGCAGTTCAGCCAGTTGGAGCAGCTCAGCCGGGCGTGGTAGCCCAGGCCGGTGATGGAGCAGCTATGTATGCCGATGCTCTGTGGAGATTGGACAGGTTCACCAAGCTTTTCACTTCTACATTCAGCGGTGCATCTACTGAGGATCCCCAAGATTATCTGCATAGTTGCCACGAGGTTCTTCGGAACATGGGGATTGTTGAGACCAATGGGGTCGATTTTGCTACATTTCATCTGTCTGGATCCGCCAAGACTTGGTGGAGGGATGATTGCTTAGCTAGGCCAGCAGGATCACCAGCCTTGACATGGGAGTAGTTTACACAGCTATTTTTGGAGAAGTTTCTCCCCATTACTCATAGAGAGGCCTATCGGAGGCAGTTTGAGCGCCTCCAGCAGGATTCCATGACGGTCACCCAGTATGAGACCAGGTTCATTGACTTAGCTCGCCATGCTCTGGTTATACTCCCTACCGAGAGAGAGAGGGTTAGGAGGTTTATTGACGGCCTTATCCAGCCGATTCGTCTTCAGATGGCTAGGGAGGCTGGGAGTGATATCACTTTTCAGGAGACGGCCAATGTGGCCCAGAGGATTGAGATGGTACTATCACAGGGGGGTGGTCACGGGGCAGACAAGAGGCCCCGTCATTCAGGCAAATTTAGTGGTACCTCGTCTGGAGGTAGAGATTCATATGGTAGAGGCCATCCTCCCAGGCCTTTTCAGTCGGCTCTGCAGGTTTCTCACGGTGCTTCAGGTGGCCGTGGTTCTCGCGGGCAGTATTCTGATCAGTGGACCTACAGTGCACCACCATCTCTTATCAGTGTATCGCTGCTCCAGAGCTTTCGGGGTGGTCATTCAGGCCGCCAGGGTTAGTCTCAGTTTCCTCAGCCGCAGCATTCAGGTGGATGTTATGAGTGTGGTGAGTATGGTCATATCCAGAGGGCTTGTCCGAGGTTGGTGGGTACTCAGTCGCAGCAGCAGGGTCCCCGTGCTATGATTCAGGCACCAGATGTTCCACAGGCCGCCCAGCCAGCTAGAGGCGGGGGTAGAGATGCTAGAGGTGGAGGTAGAGGATTTAGAGGTGGAGCTCAGACCGCCAGAGGTGGAGGCCAGCCAGTAGCAGGCCGACCCAGAGATGTGGTTCAGGGTGGTGGGGCCCAGCCCCGATATTATGCCCTTCAGGCCAGGCCCGAGGCCAAGGCTTCAGATGCAGTCATTACAGGTACGGTTCTGGTTTGTGATAGAGATGCTTCAGTGCTATTTGACCCAGGGTCTACGTATTCATATGTGTCATCTTATTTTGCACTGTATCTGGTCATGCCTAGTGATCCATAGAGTGTTCCTGTTTAAGTGTCTACACCGGTGGGTGATTCTATCATGGTAGATCGAGTCCATTGTTCTTGTGTTGTGGTAATTGGGGGTCTTGAGACTCGCGTAGATTTGTTGCTTCTAGATATGGTTGACTTTGATATTATATGGGGGATGGACTGGTTATCACCTTACCAAGTTATCTTGGACTGTCATGCCAAGACTGTGACGTTGGCCTTACCGGGTTTGCCTCGTTTAGAGTGGAGAGGAACTCCTGATCATTCTACCCGCAGTGTCATTTCGTATGTGAAGGCTCGGCATATGGTCGAGAAGGGGTGTTTGGCCTATTTAGTATATGTTCGTGATTCTAGTGCTGAGGTCCCTTCTATTGCTTCTATTGCTTCTGTTCCCATTGTTCGTGAGTTTCTAGATGTTTTCCCTTCAGACCAGCCGGGTATGCCACCCGACAGGGATATTGACTTTTGCATTGACTTGGCTCCGGGCACTCAGCCCATTTATATTCCGCCGTATTGTATGGCCCCGCCTGAGTTGAAAGAGCTAAGGAACAGTTGCAGGATTTGTTTGAGAAGGGTTTCATTAGACCCCGTATTTCGCCTTGGGGTGCGCAGGTGTTGTTTGTCAAGAAGAAGGATGGGTCAATGAGAATGTGTATCGATTACCGGCAATTGAACAAGGTAACAATCAAGAATAAGTATTCGCTGCCGAGGATTGATGATTTGTTCTATCAGCTTCAGGGTGCCAAGGTATTTTCCAAGATTGACTTGAGATCTGGCTACCATCAGTTGAGGATTAGGGCATCCGATGTCCCTAAGACAGCTTTCCGCACTCGGTACGGGCATTATGAGTTCTTGGTTATGTCATTCGGGTTGACAAATGCCCCAGCAGCTTTTATGGATTTGATGAACCGAGTGTTCAGGCCTTATTTGGATTCGTTCGTGATAGTCTTCATTGATGATATATTGATATATTCCCGCAGCCAGGAGGAGCACGAGCAGCACCTTAGAGTGGTTCTTCAGACTCTGAGGGATAGTCAGTTATATGCCAAGTTCTCTAAGTGTGAGTTCTGGCTGAGTTCAGTTGCATTTCTGGGTCATGTTGTATCAGCAGAGGGTATTCAGGTGGACCCAAAGAAGATTGAGGCAGTCAAGAGCTGGCCTAAACCAGCATCAGCTACAAAGATTCGGAGTTTCTTGGGATTGGCAGGCTACTATCGTCGGTTCGTGGAGAGGTTTTCATCTATTGCAGCCCCGATGACCAGATTGACCCAGAAGGGTGCCCAGTTCAGATGGTCGGATGAGTGTGAGGCGAGCTTTCAGAAGCTCAAGACAGCTCTGACTACGGCGCCGGTGTTGGTTTTGCCCACAGATTCAGGGCCTTATACAGTTTATTGTGATACTTCTCGTATCGGGCTTGGTGCAGTGTTAATGCAGGATGGCAAGGTCATTGCCTATGCTTTGCGGCAGTTGAAGATTCATGAGAAGAACTATCCGGTTCATGATTTGGAGTTGGCAGCCATAGTTCACGCATTGAAGATTTGGAGGCATTATCTGTATGGCGTGGCATGCGAGGTGTTCACTGATCACAAGAGTCTTCAGTATTTGTTCAAGCAACAGGAGTTGAATTTGAGGCAGAGGAGGTGGTTGGAGTTGTTGAAGGATTATGATATCACCATCTTATATCATCCGGGAAAGGCCAACGTGGTGGCCGATGCCTTGAGTAGAAAGTCAGCCAGTATGGGCAATCTTGCTTATATTCCGGTCGGTGAGAGGCTGTTTGCTTTGGATGTTCAGGCTTTGGCCAATCAGTTCGTGAGACTGGATATTTCTGAGCCCACTCGTGTGTTGGCTTGCACGGTCGCTCGTTCTTCATTATTGGAGCGTATCCGTGATCGGCAGTATGATGATCCCCATTTGTGTGTCCTTAGAGACACGGTGCAGCGCGGAGGTGCCAGGCAAGTTACTTTAGATGATGATGGAGTTTTGAGATTGCAGGGTCGAGTATGTGTGCCTAATGTAGATGGGCTCCGAGAGCTGATTTTGGAGGAGGCCCATAGTTCCCGGTACTCTATTCATCTAGGCGCCATGAAGATGTATCAGGATTTGCGGCAGCATTACTGGTGATGTAGAATGAAGAAGGATATCGTTGCATATGTGGCTCGGTGTTTGAATTGTCAGCAGGTTAAGTATGAGCATCAGAGGCCTGGTGGTTTATTTCAGAGGATTGAGCTTCCCGAGAGGAAGTGGGAGCGGATCACTATGGACTTCGTTACTGGACTCCCGCAGACTCGGAAGAAGTTCGACGCAGTATGGGTCATTGTTGATAGGCTGACCAAGTCAGCACATTTCATTCTTGTGGCAGTCTCCTATTCTTCTGAGAGGTTAGCTGAGATCCATATTTGGGAGATTGTTCGCCTTCATGGTGTGCCCGTATCTATCATTTCGGACCGGGGTACGCAGTTTACCTCGCGCTTCTGGAGAGCAGTTCAGCGAGAGTTGGGCACATGGGTTGAGTTGAGCACAACATTTCATCCCCAGACGGACGGTCAGTCCGAGCGGACTATTTAGATCTTGGAGGATATGCTCCGAGCTTGTGTTATTGACTTTGGAGGTTCGTGGGATCAGTTTTTTCCTTTGGCGGAGTTTGCGTACGACAACAGCTACCAGTCGAGTATCCAGATGGCTCCTTATGAGGCATTATATGGTAGGCGGTGTCGGTCTCCGGTTGGGTGGTTTGAGCCGGGAGAGGCTCGGTTGTTGGGTACAGATCTGGTTCAGGAGGCCTTGGACAAGGTCAGGATCATTCAGGATAGGCTTCGTACAGCTCAGTCCAGGCAAAATAGTTATGCAGACCGCAAGGTTCGAGATGTGGCTTTTATGGTTGGTGAGCGAGTATTGCTCCGAGTGTCGCCTATGAAGGGCGTGATGAGATTTGGGAAGAAGGGCAAGCTTAGCCTTAGGTTCATTGGTCCGTTTGAGATTCTTGATCGAGTGGGAGAGGTGGCTTATTGACTTGCTTTACCACCGAGCTTATCAGTCGTGCATCCAGTGTTTCACGTGTCCATGCTTTGAAGGTATCACGGCGACCCAGCCCACGTGTTAGATTTCAGCACTGTTCAGTTGGACAAGGACTTGTCTTATGAGGAGGAGCCGGTAGCTATTCTAGACCGGCATATTCTTCAGTTGAGGACGAAGAGTTTCCCTTCTGTTTGTGTCCGGGGGAGAGGTCAACCTCCTGAGGCATCGACCTGGGAGTCCGAGTCCGATATGCGGAGCCGTTATCCTCATTTTTTCCCCGACTCAGGTACTTCCTTCTTCTGTCTGTTCGAGGACGAACAGTTGTTTTAGAGGTGGAGAATGTGACGACCCAAAGGGTCATCACCTGCTTTTAATTGAATTCTGTGTCTCCGAGGCCTTGAAAACCTCATTTAGAGTTGCCTCGATTTTGCGTGCACAGTACGGGCGCGTAGCCGGAAAGCTTAAATATGAAATTCTGTGAAAAAATGCTATGTTTTGATGTTAAAATGAATAAATTTGACCTTGGTCAACGTTTTGCATAAACGGACACGGACCCATGATTTGACGGCCCCGGAGGGTCCGTAGGAAAATATGGGACTTGGGCGTATGCCCGGAATCGAATTCCGAGGTCCTGAGCCCGAAAAATGAATTTTTAAAGGAAATTGTTTTCTGAAATTGTTTAAGGAAATGTGAAATGAAATGTGATTAGAACGTGTTGGTATCGGGCCCGTATTTTGGTTCCGGTGCCCGGTACAGGTCTTATATATGATTTAAGATGTTTCTGTAAAATTTGGTGAAAAACGGACGTCGTTTGACGTGATTCGGACTTAAATTGCTAAATTTCATACTTGATGAAGTTTGAGAAAAATGCTTTGATTTTGAGGTTTAATTTGTTGATAATGATGTTATTTTGGCGATTTGATCGCACGAATAAGTCCGTATGATGTTATTGAGTTAGTACGTGTGTTTGGTTAGGAGCCCCGAGGGCTCGAGTGTGTTTCGGATGTGATTCAGGAAGGTTTGAACTTAAGAAAAATTGCAGAAATTACAGCTGAGCATAGCAGGCCTGCAGGCTTCACATTTGCGAAGCCTGGCTTGCAAATGCGATATGGCAAATGCGAGCGACCTTTCGCAATTGTGAAGTAGGCCCAGGCCAGCCCTTCTCGCAAATGCGAGGATTGTCATCGCAAATGCGATTACCCTGATGTCGCAAATGCGAAGGTCTAGTATTACTCAAGGGTTCGCAAATGCGAACCCTGTCTTCGCAATTCCCACATCAGCAGGTCGTGGTTCGCAATTGCGAACCCCTGTTCGCTTTTCCCATATCAGAGACCTGCAATTTTACACTTAAACGATTTTGAATCCCATTTTTCATATTTTCACACACCCAAACACACTTAGGCGATTTTCCAAGAACAACTCTTCTTCCAAATCAATTGTAAGTTAGTTTTTACTCATTTCTTTTAATCATTAACATCTTTTAACATGATTTCAACCTAAAATCAAAGATTTTCATGGGGGAAATTGAGTGTTTTGGATAGAACCTAGGTTTTTCAAAAATTGGGGATTTGGACCTCAATTTGAGGTCCGATTTCAAAACAAATTATATACTTGAGTTCGTGGGGGAATGGGTAATCGGGTTTTGGTTCGAACCTCGGTTTTGACCACGTGGGCCCGGTGGCGATTTTTGACTTTATGGGTAAAACTTTGGAAAACTTATTTTCATGCATTGGGGTTGATTCATTTAGCACTTATTGATGTAATTAAGTAATTTGTGATTAGATACGAGCGAATCGGCGGTGGAATCAAGGGGTGAAGCTATAATTGAGACTTGAGTTGTGTTCAAGGCATCAAGGTAAGTGTTTGGTCTAACCTTAGCTTGAGGGATTAGGAGTTGAGTCCTATTTGCTATGTGATAATTGTTGAGTACGACATATAGGCATGGTGACGAGTATCTATACGTTGGTGTCAAGTATGACCGTGAGTCTTATATTGTGATTTTCATGATTTTGTTGTATTATTCATGCCTTGGTGAATATTTCTAAATGTTGTATAAAGTTTGTGGAAATAATTGTGACCTATGAACATTGAGGAGCGTTGGCTCAAGTTGTATAACGAATTGTGAAAGTATAAGTGATAATTGAACCTCTAGAGCATTTGCTCGAGTTGTGAAGTGAATTGTGAAGTAAAAGTGAGAAAGAGAAGAGATCATTATGTTGTCACCCTTGCCGGGCTATTGTTGATGTAATTGTTATCTCCCTTGCCGGGATGTTGATGCTATTGATGTTGTTCCCTTGCCGGGATTTGATTGTTGACTTATTGCGCCCTTGCCGGGATTCTTATTGCAAATTTCCTTTATTTCCTTGCCCTATTGTTTCCGATTGTTGTTTGGGTGAGGAAGAGAGTTAAAGCACGAAGGGTGATGTCGTGCATTGTTTGTTTTGTGAGGAAAGAGTGTAAAGCACGAAGGGTGATGCCGTGCCGCACGATGTACCATTCCGTGCCTATTATATTGATTTCATGGTGAGGATGAGAGTAAAAGCACGAAGGGTGATGCCGTGCAATTTATATTGATTCTTATGGCGAGGACGAGAGTAAAAGCACGAAGGGTGATGCCGTGCACTTGTCTTTGATTTTCCTGATTCTTGCTGATAATTGAGTTATGTTGTCCTTTACTTTTATTTATTGATTTTCTGTTGTTACTTGATTTTATTTCGATGTTATAGATTCTCTTACCCTATTTGCCTAGTGATTGTTGTTTGGGTGAGGAAGAGCGTAAAGAACGAAGGGTGATGCCATGCATTGTTTTTTTGTGAGAGAGTGTTAAAGCACGAAGGGTGATGCCGTGTATTGTTTTGGTGAGAGAGGGTAAAAGCACGAAGGGTGATGCCGTGCACTTGTTGCCGTTTGCTATGATTTCTTGTTGTTATCGGTTCAAGTGCATTAAATGTCTTACTCCACTATTACTGTGATTCTTTAT
>NW_017675940.1:24972-42074 GCF_001879085.1 Nicotiana attenuata | reverse complement strand
AGTGATTATTTTCTTGCTGGTTTCGTTACACAACGCAAGTTATCTTTCACACTTTTTCTTGTCCAAGATCTTCAATTTCAGGTTAATATGTCTTGCTTGGTAAACAGAGTTTAGAACGACGACCTCGAAAATCATGGAGAAAATGGTGTGGTTGTTACAATTGTTGGTACGCTACCACGAAACCCCGAGAACGCACCTTGACCGATTCCAGAGGACGCGGGCTCGTGCGACGCACAACAGATCGACGAAACCTCATGCACCGACAGGAGCATACAACGAGGCGACCAACAGGAAGCCCAAAATACCCCAGCTCGGGAAGAACGGGAAGTTAGCCTTCATGTTATTTTTGAAATGTTGCAGGCACAACAGCTGGCTATCGCTCAGCTGCAAAGCCACCCAAAAACTCCCAGCACCATAGCACCAGGAACAACTCCCCCGGCCGAACAGGTACCAGAGAGGTTGAGCAATAATGGTTCGATAGCCGACCCTGCTATCGTAAAAATGCTCGAGGATCTTACCAGAAGGATCGAGTCAGGCGAGAAAATGATAGCAGCCAACGACAAGAAGGTCGAAACTTACAACTCCAAGGTCGACCAAATCCCGGGCGCGCCCCCGGTCTTGAAAGGCGTAGACTCGAGGAAGTTCGTGCAGCGGCCATTCCCGGAGGAAGCAGCTCCGAAACCCATTCCAAAGAAGTTCAGAATGCCAGAACTCCCAAAATACAACGGGAGCTCAGACACCAACGAGCATGTTACCGCCTACACATGCGCAGTAAAAGGCAACGACATAAAAGACGACGAGATCGAGTCGGTCTTGATGAAGAAGTTTGGGGAAACGCTCTCGAAGGGGGCCATGATGTGGTACCACAACCTAGCTCCCAATTCCATTGACTCATTTGCCATGCTGGCAGACTCCTTCATAAAGGCACACGCCGGTGCCATCTAAGTAGCAACGAGGAAGTCTGACGTATTCAAGATCAGGAAGAGGGAGAATGAAATGTTGCGAGAGTTCGTATCTCGCTTCCAAACGGAACGAATGGAACTACCCCAATAACCGACGATTGGGCGGTACAAGCTTTCACTCAAGGCCTAAACGAGTGGAGTTCAGTGGCCTTAAGGCAGCTGAAAGAGAATCTGATCGAGTATCCTGCCGTAACCTGGTCAGACATCCACAATCGATACCAGTCAAAGATCAGGGTTGAGGATGATCAATTAGGAGCCCCTACGGGCTCAGTATACTCGAGCAAGCTCTTAGAAAAAGAATCGAAGCCAAATAAAGAAAGGTATCAGCCATAAACCGAAGATAGGAAAAACGCCCCAAGACGCAATCCGCCTCGCAACAACCGATTGATCAACCGAAGGCAGAATCCTCGGGGACTCATTAACCGAACCGGATTCGACAGAGACACGGGGCCAACAGGGGCACCACGCCTATCAGAATACAACTTCAACGATGATGTTTCAGACATCGTATTCACCATCGGCAAAATCAAGGATACCAGATGGCCCAGGCCTATGCAATCGGATCCTTCCCAAAGAAATCATAACTTGGTGTGCGAATTCCACAACACGCATGGCCACAGAACCGAGGATTGTCACCAGCTCCGAGAGGAAGTAGCCAGGCTACTCAATAAAGGTTATCTCAGAGAATTCTTGAGCGACCGAGCCAAAAATCAGTTCCGAGAAAGAGAGGCGGCCAAGAAGAACGAAGCAAACGACCCACGACATGCTATCCACATGATATTAGGGGGCTTTGACGTTCCCCAGGAAACCGTGATGAGAAGGACAAAATATCCATCACCAGAGAAAAGCGAACTCGGAGATACGTACCCGAAGATGCCCTCACATTCAGCGAGGAGGACTCCGAGACCTTGTCCCAACCTCATAACGATGCACTGGTAATATCTTTCCTCGTAAATACATTTCAAATAAAACGTGTACTCGTAGATCCAGGTAGCTCGGCCAACATCATCAGGTCAAAGGTAATAGAGCAGCTCGGACTGCTAGACCAAATCGTGCCCGCCACTCGAGTCCTCAACGGATTCAACATGGCAAGTGAAACAACGAAAGGAGAGATCACTCTTCCGGTAAGCGTGGCCGGCACGACCCAAAATTTCAAACTCCATGTAATCGAAGGAGACATGAGATACAACGCCTTGTTCGGACGACCGTGGATACACTGCATGAGAGCAGTACCATCCACCCTCCACCAAATGATGAAATTCCCAATAAAAGGCAGGATTAAAACCGTCCACGAGGAACAACATGCGGCAAGGGAAATGTTCGCGGTGCACGACATGGCACTGATACCAATATCTCCACTCTCGAAAGAGCCAAAGGGCAATCGAACTACATCTTCGGCTAAGCTCGATTAGACATAGCGGAGGACCGTACCGTGCCCTCATTACAAACAACAGGGACATACCAGACCTCGGAGTATCGCCAGCACATCCCACGATAAGGTATAACCACCTCCCTTTTCATTTTATACCTTATACTAACCCTTATGCAGGCACCCGATCAAAGCAGTCAAAAGCGCTAACCCAGCCCAAAGACCTTAAGGTATTAAGAGCATACGTTGCACTCTTTTCCTTTGACAGAGCTTTTGTCCCGAAGAGGGTTTTGCCGGCAAGGTTTTTAACGAGGCAACACCTATATGCTACCTGAGGGGGATCCAACAAGTCTTCAAGGCTTTTTTTGCTATCAATCCCGAGCGCCGAAGGACATCCTCTCGGAAGATCATCCGCTCGGAAGAGCCAAGAAATGCCAAATAGGGTCCCAATGGGAAAATGATGTACCGGACCAAACGGTCGAATGAACCGTGTCCGCACAGCCGAGCCCCCGATGGCGGAGACACATGTACTAGTGTCGAATAATCAAGGAATACTTTTGCTAGCGTATCACATGCTCTAAAGGAAACCCAGCATTTTCGCCAAAACGATTCCTTCATCAAAAGCGTCCCGAATACTCGGAGACTGGCGTCGATAATTCGGCATCCACATGACCTCAGGGTCGAAGCTTCAAACTCGTATGCTCTCAACAAGGCAGCACGGAAATCACGAAACATCTCCAAAAGAGAAAAATGTCCCGAACACTCGGAGACTGGCATCACAAGCTCAGAAAACGCGTGACCTCAGGGTCGGAATCTCCAATATCGCAAGCCTTCAATGAGGCAATTCCGAGCTCACGAGTAGCGGCTCTCGAGCGAAACGAACTCGATGACTCGGAGACTGTCGCCAATCACCATTCGGTAAAAAACCCGATGCCACAAGACCCCAAGTGGGCAAACTCGGTCTCATAAGACCTACATATGGCAACAATAAAACTGTGAGACCTCAAGCAAGGCATGAATCATACTAGTACCAAGTATCAACAAACTGTAAGACCTCAAGCAAGGCATGAATCATACTTATACCATGTATCAACAAACTGTAAGACCTCAAAGGCATGAAAAATTTGTAAGACCTTACTACAGGCATAAACTCGATCCCGAAGTTTAGGCTATATATCGCATTTGTAAGATTCCTGAAAGGGCATACCCTCGATATAGACGCTTAAACTACTACACTCGGGAACAAAAATGGCTCCGGCCAAACACGAACGACTACGGTCATACGGCTGTACCAGCCAAACTAACGCGCGACTCGGGGATGCCCGACCGTCGCTACAAAATCATAGGCCATTACTTCGAATCTAAATCGAAAAGAACCGGTTAAATAGGCTACCCTCGACAGGCAAAAGAGCTTCGACCATGTCAGCTCCAAATTACAAGGCTTCGAGCTACTCAGCCTACGAGCCAAACCTTCCGAGGTGCTCGAACATCGCCGGAAATGACTTGAAATCGAGATTCTTCCCACGCCGACGATGGGTCAGGCAAAATCATTTCAAAAGTCCTTAACGAGAGGAAAATAAAGCCTATATTAAAAGGTCGCTTCGACACTAAGCGTAAGAGCCCCGGACCAGCCTAATGAGCCCCAGGGCAACATCACAAATCTAAGGATTTCTACCAACTCTGAGACCAGTTCACCTGGCCCGATGCGAGACAGAAAAGGGTACAGAAGAAGTAAAGCCACAAGGTTTTCTTTTATACACATACGCAAAAAAGCACATTCTCCATCTAAAAACATGCTTTGGAAATGCTACGTACAAAATGGCAAAATCTACGACCTAGTCCTGGGAACTACAGCCTACCAGCCTCATCTTTACTCTCCTCGGTGTCGGACAGGAGTAACCGAGCATCACGCTCGTCCGCCCTCGCTCGCGCCAACTCTTTCGAGAGGACAAAACCCCTGGCGTGGATCTCCTACGAAAACTTTCTTCGAGACTTGCAACGAGCATATTCTTTGATCCTCTCTTCACGACGAGGACCCTCTTCAACTCGGCTTGAGCATCGGTAGCGTCCTTCAAATAAATCGCCATCTCCTGATCAGCCTTAGTTCGGCTCAGTACTGCTCCAGTCTGGGTACCAACGATCTCAGCCCTGACCTTCAAAAGCTCGGATTCGAGCTTCGTGATCATATCCGCTTGAACAAAAGCATTATCACGAGCTAAACAGAGTTGAACCTCGAAGACAGGGACATTAGACAGGGCGTTCTTCTCCTCTGAAGCCAGAACCTCCGCCCGAGCTCTTAGCTCGTCACAGTCATTCTTGACACGGTCAGCTTCATCCCGAAGACGTGTCAGGGCCTCCGTCTTTTTCTGCAACTGGAATAAACAAGTGTTTGCCTCAGAAGCCAAAAGGCAGAAAGCATTCTCTCCCGGGACGGAAAGTTACCTGCTCCATCAAATAGCTCTCGTAATCCGAGCTCCGGTACACCTCATGTTTCTAGTGTGCCAGCTCGACTCCCTTTTTCTCACAAAGGAGTGTAAGGGATCTATCCTCATCCAGAGCTTTCCAGAGCCTGGCTCCTCGACAGAGTAGCTCAAACCTAAGCCTGTCAAAGGCCTGCAAAAGAAAAACTCGATAAGGAAGGGAAGACGCGGAATTCGGAAGGCATATGTCGAAACTCACCACAAAGGGCAGCTGGCGGACTTCCTCGAAGGCCGACCACACATTTGTTGGTCTAGCCTCCTGAGCCCTGGAAGAATTGACCCCGGTCGAAGCACGATCGCTCGGAGAGGCCATCTTTCTTGAACCAGAACCTTTGGGCGTGGCAGGCTCAGACGATGTTTCCATTTCGAAGACACGGCTCCATATCGCCTTGCTCTGAGCGCCATCGCCCTGCAAGTGCATGTCCCGCTTATTGTTATCATCCTTTATCCCGGGAACTAGCAACCCCTCCCCCTCTCCGGAGGAGCACGGCCTCGCCTCTAAAGGCTCTCCGACACCTACCGCAACAAGATTAGTACGTAAAAAAAGGAAAATGCCTCTCTGAATGAATAGAGGATAAGGGAAAGTTAGCACACACACATACCGTGATGTTTTGCTTCCCATCTGCCCCGGGATACAGCTCGCCACCTACGCTCATCACAAGTCGAGCGGATCGCCAGCTCCCGGACCCGACCAGGCAGATCAGGAACGTCGCCCGCCGCCCACAAAATCACTGCCGAAAAGGAGGAAACAAGGTTATGAAACTAGCTTTCGCCGTAAGCAAATTTGAGAAGTCACGGGATGCTCCACTTACGTGTATAGTTCCATTCCTCAGGGAATGGCATATGTTCCACGGGGATAACGTCAGCCGTCCAGACTCGATACCGCAAGGTTTGCGGACCCCGGTGGTTAAAGGGCTGGAGCCTGACGAGATGGCTGAGCATGAATTCAAGCCCCGTCTTCTCCGCAAAAAACCTCATCATCAACACTACTCGCCAAAATGACAGGTGTATCTGCGCCAAGGTAACCCAATACTTCAAAAAGAAGTCGAGCACAACCCTGTCGAGAGGTCCCAGTGTAAAAGGATACATATACACGTTCAGGAATCCATCAACATGATCCGAGATGCCTTCATCCGGGGAAAGAGTCTGTAACACCACTCTCTCCCCCCATTCGCAGTCTCTCCTCACCAACTCAAGGTGCCCCTCTCCTATCAAAGAAATAATCTTCAAAGAAGACTCTCTTTGATCCCGAGCATCAGGAGCGGGACTCTCCACTCTCTGCCGAACAGGCCCCGAGGTAACGGTCATGGCTACGGCAAGACTAGAGGAACTGAAGCAGGAATCCGCACAAATACTTTGGCGCTAGAGACAATGAGGGGCTCACGCCGGAACAGGGGGATAACTATCTAAAGTAAGGATACCCCTAAAAGAATGGAAGCAACCCTATATATATGTGGGGAAACAGCAACGATCCGCCTAACCAAGTTAGGCCACGGGAGGCCAATGACTTCGATGCAAGCCCCGAGGTGGTACCAGACCTCGAGGATCTCCATCAAAAGAAGATAGGCTTTAAGAAGCCAGCGGTACCATCTCCAGTCTCAAGATGATATCTGATCTCGAAGGGCCCTTTCAAGAAGAGGAACAAGCACTTCGAGCTCCGCCCATAAAAGCTCAACCCCAGGACATTGCCTAAATCTGGGCAACCCCTCATCCGGGACCTATCTACAACGCCTTAAAAGATTAGCTACATCAAACTCAAAACAAGTTTCCATGTGCCCAAAGCTAACCCTCACTCAGAGACCGTCCTCAAAGGTTTCAAGGCTCGAGGTATTATTTTCATGTGACCCAAAGTGAAGGTCTCGACGGCCCGAGTCTATCGGACCAATTCAAGCCCGGTCCGAGGAACAACGGAGATGCCATTTTTTGTCAACCAAAAGCCAGAAGGAATACTCACACACGAGTTAGATATCGACAATGGTCAGTAGAGGCATACATTCAGAGTCTCCACAAATATTAAAGAAAATGGCAAGCACCAAATACAAAAATCAAGAAAGTGTCTTTATATTCATAAACATTTGCTTCCAACGGTCCGTGGGGGTCCTTACGTATGGCTACAAAAGCCCACAAGGGGTCCTTACACAGAAACAAAGAAGTGAAAGGGTATGCGTATAGTGAAAGCCTAAGGGCCCAATCTGCCCTCGAGGGTTTATCTCCGGTAGCAACGTCTTCGAGCACTATCTCCTTGGATGTACACCCTCAACGATCTCGTCCCAGTCCCTCAAAGTAGCACTTCAGAGGAAAAGACGAAGATGAAAGTAGGAGGAGCAGGAAGGGATGAAAAAATGCCATAGCCCGCCGAAGATCGAGGACCCTCATCGGCCAAGAGAACCTCAGACCAATAACAGACTTGGCGAATGCCGGCCTCGCTTGCACGGCTACTTTGAATTCACTTCTTGGGACATTGAGCCGTTCAAGCTACCAGCTAGGGGCAGAGCGCTACGCCGGGCCGGGGAATGAAGGTGAGCAGCGGTGCATAATACGAGCCCCCTTGTGAGCAGCGGTGTATAGTCCAAATGACTTTTTAAGTCAGAGGAAGACGGCACCCCATGTATCAACAACCCGAGCCAATAACAACAGC
Source organism: Nicotiana attenuata (assembly GCF_001879085.1). Taxonomy (NCBI): domain Eukaryota; kingdom Viridiplantae; phylum Streptophyta; class Magnoliopsida; order Solanales; family Solanaceae; genus Nicotiana; species Nicotiana attenuata. The sequence goes on along the minus strand of NW_017675940.1, from coordinate 34,625 downwards.
AGCAGCGTCGAGACGGTATAATCTCGTTCGACATGGAGAAGTTCGGGCAGAAGGCCATTACGCAACTGATGAAAATGCTGCCATGCAACCTTGGAGTCATGGACCCCGAACATGGTGGTCAGCAATGAATGAAGATAGTGGGAGAAACGGATGAATGAATGGAAAAAGACACTTAGATGAAGAGATAGTGCCAGAATGCCCCCATTTATAGGGGGTGATAACACGACCATCAATTCCTTTGAAAGACGGATCGGCATGTGCAATCAATGCGCCATTGAAAACCGATTCGACGGCGGTATTATGACCTTGAAGATTGAGATCGGCAACATACTGAATGACGCTGAAAAGACAAGTCTATGGGGATCCCTCGGTTAACGTGAAGGTTGGCATCATTAGTTAGCACCATCAGTACGAGATCATCGTGGGAAGCCCTAAGAGTCGGGCATCAAGATCGTTTCCTATCGTTTCGTTCTAGGAAACGCGGAGACTATCTGTATGCGGCAGAATCGAAGGGTCCGATTTCCCGTCATTAAGGTATCTCGGAAGATCACCTCGAAGCCTCGAGGCTACTAAGATGCGCTCGAGTCTCCTTCTTCAGAGCTCGTCGACACCCGGGCTGAAGAGAATATCGGCCGAGGCTAGAGTAGAAATGGGTAGTTCCCAAGACACACGGCTAAGTTTGACAAAGCCTAGCCGGCCTACTCTGAACTCGAATCAGGGTGTCACATCTAGCTGTCCCGTCCCCATATCTTTACAATTAATGTATATCGTACCATATAAGGTTTCCCCTTCTATGTAAAGGGGATTCTTACCATTTTGTAAGGAACGGATGTTGCTCCATCTATTCTACACGAAATATATGATAACTCTCTCTCATTTCTCTCTAACATACTCTCTCGATATTGTTGCTCTTATTTACTATCTTTATACTTGTTCTTCATTTATTGCTTATCATTGGCCATAAAGAGCCTCCTTTAATTATATCACGACAGTTAGCCCTTCCCCGACTGCCCCTAATAGCTCGAGCTCGAGCCCGGGAATCGACCTCGAGGCCCCAAACCAACCAGCTCGAGGCCCTGAACAGCTAACTCATCGGTTCGATTATAGCTCTATTTTAGCTCGCATTTCGTCCTTATACTTCAAACACATAGCATCAACTGCTTAACAACTAGCATAAAAATAGATCACGTATTTTTAGAGTCCCATCAACAAATTTAATTGTTATTACCATTTTCACGGTAAACACTAAGCTAACACAAAAAAATGCAAAGTTTCAGTGGACGGAGGAATGTGAGCAAAGCTTTTAGAAACTCAAAACATGTTTGACAACTGCACCAATATTAGCCTTACCATCAGGTTCCGGAGGATTTACGGTGTTCTGTGACGCATCGAGGGTGGTATTAGGATGTGTTCTCATGCAAAATGGTCGCGTTATTGCTTATGCTTCGAGACAATTGAAAAATCACGAGCAAAACTATCCTACACATGATTTGGAGATGGCTGCAGTAGTATTTGCTCTAAAAATTTAGAGACATTATCTATACGGCGAAACTTGTGAGATTTATACTGACCTTAAAAGTCTGAAGTATATCTTTCAGTAGAGAGATCTAAATCTTTGGCAGCGTCATTGGATGGAACTACTCAAAGACTATGATTGTTCTATTTTGTATCATCCTGGAAAAGCCAATGTGGTGGCTGATGCATTGAGCAAAAAATCTATGGGGAGTTTGGCACATATAGCTCCTGCAAAGAGACTTTTGGCCAAAGATATTTAGAGACTAGAAGATACAGGTATCATATTTAGTGTCGGAAATTCAAAGGCATTGTTGGCTTGTGCTCAGGCTAAGTCTTCACTAGTTGAGCACATTAAGGCCACCGAATATGAGGATGAGCGATTATGCAAATACAAAGATGAGGCCTTAGCTGGTAAAAGCAAGGATATGATTGTTGGAAGTGATGGTGTGCTTCGAATGGGGGACAGGCTATGTGTAGCAGACGTAGATGGGTTGAGACATTATATTCTTGAAGAAGCCCACAAGTCCAAACACACCATACATCCTAGATCCACAAAAATGTACCATGACCTGAAGCAATTTTATTGGTGGGAAGGTATAAAGAAAGATGTTGCTAACTTTGTTTCTAGTTGTTTGACTTGTCAGCAGGTCAAGGGGGAGCATCAGCGACCGGCATGACTACTACAACAAACTGAGATCCCAGAGTGGAAATGGGAAAGAATTACTATGGATTTTGTCACCGGTCTACCATGAACCCTTAGAGGTTATGATTCGGTGTGGGTAATTGTAGATCGACTGACAAAATCAGCACACTTTTTGCCAGTGAAGACTACATATGGTGGAGTGAGGTATGCACAGATATTTATGAACGAAATTTTCCGACTTCACGGAGTTCTAGTATCCATCATCTCTGATAGAGGACCACGGTTCACTTCACGCTTTTGGAAATCTTTTCAAGAAGCATTAGGTACACGAGTAGATCTTAGTACTGCATTTCATCCATAGACAGGCGGGCAGTATGAACGTACTATACAGATCTTGGAGGATATGTTGAGACCTTGCATTATTAAGTTTGGAGGTAGCTGGGACGCTTATCTACCTTTAGCTGAATTTGCTTAGAACAATAGCTTCGAGTCCAGTATTCAAATGGCACCGTGCGAAGCATTATATGGTAGAAGATGTCGTTCTCCTATCTGATGGTTTGAAGCTGGTGAGACTAACTTATGGGGACCCGACTTAGTACAAGAAGCTATGGACAAAGTCCAGTTGATCAGACAGAGATTGCTTACAGCTCAAAGTAGACAAAAGTCTTATGCTGATAAGAGAAGAAGAGATTTAGTGTTCACAATTGGAGACAAAGTGTTCCTACGAGTCTTTCCTATGAAAGGTGTGATGAGATTTGGGAAAAGAGGCAAGCTGAGCCCCAGGTTTATAGGACCGTATGAGATACTAGACCGAGTGGGAGCAGTGGCTTATCGTTTGGCACTTCCTCCTGAGTTGTCCTTTATTCATCCAGTTTTTCATGTCTCAATGCTAAGGAAATGTATATCAGACTCATCTGAGATAATTGAAGCCCCTGCAATACCGCTTGATGAAACGTTGTCTTACGAGGAGGAGCCGAAGGCAATTGTTGATAGGCAAGCAAGATAGCTACGGTCAAAAGAAATTGTGTTCGTTAAAGTTTTATGGAGAAATCATACCGTTGAAGAAGCTACTTGGGAGGTAGAAAAAGATAAGCAAGCAAAGTATCCCCATTTGTTTCAGTCCACAGGTACGTACTTGAGTTAAATTCGGGGACTGAATTTCATAAGGTGGGAAGGATGTAATACCCCAATATTTTAAATGGGGACATATGGGGTATTTAGTAAATAATTTAAGTTTGAATAAAAAGAAGAAAAAAAAAAGAAAACAACTAACGAAATAAACAAAAAAAAAAGGAAAAGTTTAAAAACTGAAACCAAAAAAGGGCCGAAGCCCATACAATACATCTGCCCTAGTTTTTAAAAGGGTTAGGGCAAGGGGGCGAAGCAGAAGCTTCAGATACGAAACAAACAAAAACAGAGAAGGAAAGAAAGAAAGAAGAAGAAAAGAGAGGAAGAAGAAGAAAGCTTTGGACAAAGACTTTAAGAAGAACTGGGGGTTGAAATTCAATCCTTCAACTCAAGAGGTTAACTTATTCTCCTCATCTGTTGAACTATTTTACTGTATTATGCAATTTCATGTGGTACAAAGGAATTCAATATCAACTTTCTTTTATATAAAAAGAAATATATACTATGGAGATAACAAGGCTATAAGGGTTTGGTTTAAGCACTGATAGGTCTACTTCTAGAGGAATAAATTATACTAAATAGTTTGAAATTGATAGAATTATGGACTAGTTCTATGATTAAATATAAATACCTTTTATTTACAAGATTTTTGGACTAATTTAAATTACTCATAGCATGGGTAAATTTAAATCCACAAATTTAGACTCAAATATGAACCCCGATGATTGGGTTTTCTAAAATAGCTATGAATTAGCCTAAATAAGGAAATTAACATGAGATCGATAATATGTGGTTATAGATTGATTGAAGAAAGTTGTACGGATCGCTCGAGGTGACGAGTTTGGCATTTCACACGAGTACTGTGAGTAGTAATCTTACCGCAATTTATATTTTCATAACTTGCATGATTTACACATGATTTTTAATATGAATATGTTACCGATTAATTTGAGTTGCATGTCGGACAAGTCTTTTACTCGATATGATGCCGAAATAGTTATTTGAGATGATTACCGTTGTTTTAAATATTGCCGTTGTCACTAGATCTGTTTTACGGTTATTTGAATTTACTGTTATCGAAATGAAATATATGATCTGATAAGAACCGAAAGGCCCTATATTTTTTTAAAATATTTTCCTATGAGTATATATGGATACAGAGACAAGTATAAATGGGAGTAGACTTTGAAGGATCCCGTAGGTAACGGCGGGTTCGTTAGACCTGGTGCACCTTGTATTTACCGATTATATAGTACAGTTATAGCCCTCGCTAGTGGGAAGGTAGAACTAGCATACCGTTACCTATTTCCCTCGAGTAGGGACTACCGTTATATTTGACTTCTTGCGAAGAAGTCCACAGTTATACCGATTACATGATCCGTCCATTGAAACCTCCTAAATGTGAATATTGATATTATACAGTGGTTACCGAGCTTATTACTGAACTGTTAATGGTATTATACTACAAGAAAAACATGATGAGAGTGAAAATTATTTATTGTTTTTGAAAGGGCATTTTGATGTTATTTTCTATTTGAGATACTAGCATGTTTTCTGACTTGTCCCCAATAAAAAGGGTTGTGCTCAAGTGTTATTACTCACTGAGCTAGTGACTCATTCCCCGCTAATTTTTTTTTACAGAGACGGCAGTTGACGCAGGCGAGGATTTTGTTAGTTAGAGCGCACAGGTTGATAGTTCTTGGTGAGCCTCGCACTTGTTCGCGTGGGCGTAAATTTTATTTATTGTTATGGTCTTTTCTTTGAACTCTTAGAGTCGCTCCATGGTCATTCTTTTAGTGTCATGAGTATTATTTTGTTATTATAGTCTTATGTTGAGTATCGTTCTTTATTATCAAGGTTTGAGATAAATTAGTTTTTTTTGTTGTTAGTGGGTTGATTAGTAATGGTGGAGACTCGTTTTGGTTGATTGATAGGTTGTCAATTGTTTGGTATGATATTAGTATGTTTGGTTGTTGATTTGAGACAGGGAAATTTTTTGGGATAGTCCAAAAACAGGGGAACTCTGTCCGATTTTCTGTAAAAATACCGATGAGGCTTACTTGGGAGCACTTGCTCCTAAGCGCCAGTCATAATCCTAAATTGGGTCGTGACATATTAATTATGAGCGTGCCAACAGATGCCCGAAATATAAAACATATTATTTTCAAAATGAGATCGATGATTTACCAGAAGCTTTAGAGTCGTTGACTGCAACACATATGTCCTGTAGAGGGTCAAGATCATAGGCATAAGCGAATTGGGATGAAAAGAGAGCAGCAATGGCTAAAGTTGTTATTAACCAGCACATGCTCGTTGTTATAGCAGAGTGTAGTTTCATCACGAAACACTAACAGTTTAAGTTTGTTTTGCTTTGAGCTAGTTATATTTTTCTTTTCCTAGAGAGGTGTGACTACTTATAGTTCGATCTATTCATCTTTGTATATGCATGTCTCCATCTTAGTCCAGGTAAATTCTCATTTTTAAATGCAGGTTTAACTTCAATTAGTAACCATTAATATTAAGAATCTTATGACCGATATTATTTCTGTTTTTGTTTTGTTCAGGATTAAAAGTAACCAATAATTCTATATTTTGTATTGGGTTGTTTAGCTGTAACATCCTCAAATTAAACAGCTATATGATCTGAGTTGAAGTGTAATATAGAGAATTTCTTGGATAGATTCAGGTTCAATACAGAGAATACACTGGACGTCTTCTACATACAAAACCTCATGAAGAAACCAACAGAAACTTTCTTCAAGTATGCTACTCGATGGAGGTCAGAAGCTGCAAAGGTTAGGCCGGTATTGGAAGAAGAGCAGATGAACAAATTCTTCATTAGGGCCCAGGACCCACAATACTATGAAAGGTTAATGGTCATCGAAAATCACAAATTCTCCGACATCATCAAACTCAGGGAAAGGATTGAAGAAGGGATCAACAGCGGGATGGTAACCAATTTTGAGGCACTGCAGGCTACGAACAAAGCATTACAGTTAGGGGGTATATCAAATAAGAAAGAAATAGGGGCAGTGATGGTAGCCCAAGGTCCAAAATCTCCACTCACATACCAAACACCTCCACCAACATACCAACCTTCACCTCCTAGATATCCTCAAATCGCTACCGCCTACCACACATAGAACACCAAACCAGCCTATTATCATTCACCTCAAACCCGTCAAAACAATCAAAAACCCAGACCCAATTTCGATCGCAGGCCGCCTATTGCTGAGCCCATCGACTAGCTATATGAAAGACTAAAGGCTGGCGGATATGTTACCCCTATTCCCGCCGTTGCCATAGAAAACTCCTCCCAGTGGGTCAACCCGAACAAAACATGTGCATACCATTCCGGCATGAAGGGGCATACTATTGATGAATGCCACACTCTGATAGAAAAGATTCAGACACTGATTGATACCAAGGTCATACAAGCAAAGGAAGTCGCACCCAATGTTCGCAACAACCCTCTTCCGGACCATAGGGGTAAAGGAGTAAATGTGATAGAAACTGATGAAGAATGGGATCCTGAAGGGTCAATTGGGCTTATTCGGGAAGGTGACGACCCTAAGAAACCTATCGTCACACTCACTCCGATTGTGGTACAGAAATAGCCACTGGTCAAAGTTGAGGTAGCCGCATCAGCTCCATTTGAAATCAAAGTGACAGCACCTGCAACTACACCTACTCCATTTGAAGTAGAAGTAGCCACACCCCTCACTATGACGGTGGCACCCACACCACCCTTCAATTCCAACGTCGTACCTTGGGATTATGTTGCCGAAGCTAGGAGAAAAGGGAAAGCAAAAATGGAAGAGTCTGGTGCTGCACAAGGGATGAACAGAACTGGAAGAATATATACACCTGAAAATTTGGGAGGACAAGCAAGGAAGCTGCGGCCAAACAACCCATCATTGAAACTGGTCCAGATGATCTCTGGAGGAAAGAACAGGCAAGAGAATACTCTGTTGTTGATCATCTGAACAAAACTCCCACCCAGATATCCATCCTGTCACTGCTACAAAATTCTGAACCGCATAGGAATGCTCTGATGAAAGTATTGAATGAAGCGTACGTGCCCAAAAATATCACCAGCGGAGAAATGGCCAACATGGTGGGGCAAGTGCTGGAGAGCCACAAGATCACTTTTCATTAAGATGAGTTGTCGCCTGAGGGATTGAGATACAATAGGGCACTGCATATCACAGTGCAATACGAGGATAAGTTCATTACCATGGTTTTGATAGACGGAGGGTCCAGCCTCAACATCTGTTCGCTGACAACTCTGAAAAGGTTGGGCAAGGGTTTGCATAAAATACGAGCAGGAACTACGAATGTGAAGGCGTTCGATGGGTCACAAAGAGCCACGATTGGGGAAACCAATTTATGTTTGCAGATGGGTCCTACTTGGTTCGATGTTGAATTTCAGGTGCTAGACATATCCGCCTCCTATAATCTGCTGTTGGGACGACCTTGGATATATGCCGCTGGGGCTATCGCATCTACTTTGCACCAAGCTGTGAAAATTCGAATGGAATCATCAAGAGGTAATCATTCATGGAGATGGGAGCAATCCCATATACACCGCAACCAGTTGGACTGAGGATTGTCAGAAGTATTTTGACAAAATCAAGGAATAACTGTCCACATCGCCAGTCCTAGCCCTGCCAGAGCCTGGTAGACCATTTCTACTCTACCTCTTTGTATTAGATGGGGCTTTTGCATGTCTTTTGGGACAACATGACAAGACGGGAAGAAAGGAGCAAGCCATATATTACTTGAGTAAGAAGTTCACACCTTATGAAGCACGGTACTCTCTGCTGGAACGCACTTGCTGTGCTCTGACATGGATAGCTTAGAAATTAAGGCACTACTTCTGTGCCTATACCACATACCTCATATCAAGGATGGATCCTCTGAAGTACATCTTTCAGAAGCCTATGCCTGCCGGGAAGCTGGCCAAGTGGCAAATATTGCTGAGTGAGTTCGATATCATCTATGTAACTCAGAAGGTAGTCAAAGGATAAGCGTTTCCAGATCATCTTGCTGAAAATCCTATAGGAGGATAATACAAACCACTAAAAATGTATTTTCTTGACGAGAAAGTGTCATTGGTAGGAGAGGACATTGCTGAAGCCTATGACGGTTAGAGAATATTTTTCGATGGAGCTGCAAATTTCAAGGGAGTCGGTATCGGAGCCGTCTTGGTATCGAAAACCGGTCAGCACTATCCGGTGCCCGCAAAACTCAGGTTTCCATGCACGAATGATATGGCTGAGTATGAAGCCTACATATTAGGGCTCAATATGGTCGTCGACATGAATGTTCAAGAAGTGTTGGTAATCGGTGACTCAGACCTGCTGGTGCATCCGGTACAAGGAGAGTGGGCTACGAAAAACACCAAGATACTGCCATATCTACATCACATACAAGAGATGATGAAGAGGTTCACAAAGATAACATTCCGGCATGTCCCCAGAATCCAGAATGAATTTGCAGACGCATTGGCCACCCTGTCCTCAATGATACAACATCCAGACAAAAAGTTCATCGATCATATTCTGGTGAGAATCCACAATCAGCCGGCATACTATGCTCATGTCGAAGAAGAAACAGATGGAAATCCATGGTTCCACGACATCAAGGAATATTTGGCAAAAGAAGAGTACCCAAAGCAGGCGAACCATGCTCAGAAACGCACTCTGCGGAGGCTGTCCAATCATTTCTTCCAAAGCGGAGGAATTTTGTATAGAAGAACACCTGATCTAGGACTATTAAGGTGTGTTGACGCCAAAGAAGCTTCCAAATTTCTCGAGGAAATACATGCCGAAACCTGCGGCCCGTATATGAACGGTTTAGTTCTAGCCAAGAAGATACTCAGGGCCAGATACTTTTGGATGACTATGGAAACAGATTGCATCCGGTATGTCCAGAAGTGCCACCAATGCAGATACATGCAGATATGATACGGATGCCGCGAAACGAACTCAATGCAACAAGTGTACCTTGGCCTTTTGCTGCCCGGGGAATGGATGTCATTGGTCCAATCGAACCCACTGCTTCGAACGGGCACATGTTAATTTTAGTGGCCATCGATTACTTCACTAAGTGGGTTGAAGCTGCGTCCTACAAAGCGGTAACTAAGAAAGTCATCGCAGATTTTGTCAGGGATCGTATTGTTTGTCGATTCGGGGTTCTCGAGTCCATCATCACTGATAACGCCGCCATCTCAACAGTGATCTAATGAAAGCCATGTGTGAATCTTTCAAAATCAAGCACAAAAATTCCACAGTATACATGCCTCAAATGAACAGAGTCGTGGAAGCTGCCAACAAGAACATCAAGAAGATACTAAGGAAAATGG
>NW_017675940.1:7979-22487 GCF_001879085.1 Nicotiana attenuata | reverse complement strand
ATTATAGATTGATTGGAGGAATTTGTACGAGTTGCTTGAGGTGAAGCAGTTGGTATTTCGGCACGAGTAGAGTAGTAATCTTACCGCAATTTGTGTTTTCATAACTTGCATGATTTACACATGATTTTTAATATGAATATGTTACCGATTATTTTGAGTTGCATGTGGGACAAGTCTTTTACTCGATATGATACTGAAATAGTTATTTGAGATGAATACCATGGTTTTAAATATTTTCGTTGTCACTAGATCTGTTTGACAGTTACTTGAATTTACTGTTATCGAAAGGAAAGTATATGATTTGATAAGAACCGAAATGCCCTATATTGTTTTAAAATAGTTTCTACGAGTATATATGGATTACAGAGACAAGTATAAATGGGAGTAGACATTGAAGGATCCCGTAGCTAACGGCGGGTTCGTTAGACCTGGTGCACCTTGTAATTACATATTACCGTTATAGCCCTCGCTAGTGGGAAGGTAGAACTAGCATACCGTTACCGACTTCCCTCGAGTAGGGACTACCGTTATATTTGACTTCTTGCGAAGAAGTCCACAGTTATACCGATTAGATGATCCGTTCATTGAAACCTCCCAAAATCTGAATACTGATATTATACAGTGGTTACCGAGCTTATTACTGAATTGTTAATTACATTATATTACAAGAAAAGCGTGATGAGACTGAAAATTATTTATTGTTTCTGAAAGGGCATTTTTATGTTATTTTCTGTTTGATATACTAGCATGTTTTCTGACTTGTCCCCAAATAAAAACGGTTGTGGTTAAGTGTTATTACTCACTGAGCTAGCGACTCATTCCCCGCAAATTTTATTTTACAGAGACAGCAGTTGACGCAGGCGAAGATTTCGTTAATTAGAGCGCACAGGTTGAGAATTCTTGGTGAGCCTCGCACTTGTTCGCGTGGGCGGAGATTTTTATCAATTGTTATGGTCTTTTCTTTGAATTCTTAGAGTCTCTCCATAGTCATTCTTTTAGTGTTATGCGTATTATTTTGCTATTAGTTTTATGTCGAGTATCGTTCTTTATTATCAAAGTCGGAGATAAATTAGTATTTCTGGTTGTTAGTATGTTGATTAGTAATGGTGGAGACTTATTTTGGCTAATTGGTAAGTTGTCAATTGCCAGTTGAATTGTTATTAGGTTGTTTGATTGCTGATTTGAGACAGAAAATTTTTTGGGATTGTCCAAAAATAGGGGAAACTCTGCCCGATTTTCTGTAAAATTACCGATGAGGCTTACTTGGGAGCACTTGCTCCTAAGCGCCGATCTCGATCCTTAATTGGGTCGTGACAAAGTTGGTATCAGAGCTTAGGCTTTATGTCCCGAGTCATGGAGCAATGTTTAGTAGAGTCTTGTTCAAGGGTATGTAGGCGCCCATACTTATGATCTCAAGGCTACTAAACATTTAGGAATGTTTTCCCTTCTTTCATTCGTTGATCGTGCGTTGAGATAACTTGAGATTTACTTTGGAATATTTCTTTCGCAGATGGCTAGGACACGCACACCCTCATCTTCTGGACGTGGCGCTGGATGTGGTACTACCTGGGGTGGCGGTCAAGTTGGGGTTCATCAAACTAGAAGACAGACTGCTCCTCAACCTCAAGTTGGGAACATGGGTAAAACCCAAGCTGTTATGCCAGATCAAGTGCAAGAGCAGGGAGTTCAGAACGCTCCACCACCAGTGCCAACTGTTGTACCTACTGTTGCCTTACCTGCAGATGCAGTGGCAAGGTTATTGAATGTGTTAGAGGCATTGGTGCCTACTCAGGGCGGAAGTTCAACTCCTCAGGCTACTTCACAGACACAAGCACCTGCACAAACTCAGACTTTCGGGAATAAGGAAGTATCCCTACACGAGTTTCTGAAATTGAAATCACCAAAATTCACAGGTTCCGATAATTCAGCAGATCCTCAAAGTTTCTTGGATGGGACACTTAAGGCATTACGTGCTCTTGGACGTTCTAGTGAGAGAGTCGTGGAGCTCGCAGAATACAAACTAGAGGATATGGCCAACACATGGTATGAAACTGTATTGCTAGGAAGGCCGGCAGGAGCACCACCACTGACATGGGACGAGTTCACTAAGTTGTTCAAGAATCATTTTCTTCCAGACAGTCTGATGCAACAACATGCTAGAGACTTTGAGAGATTGGTTCAGACTCCAGATATGGATGTGTCAACATATAATACTAAGTTTTGTAAACTGGCTATATATGCTCCTCACTTAGTGCCTACCGAAGAAGCTCGAATTCAGAGGTTTGTTGATGGATTGGTTGGTCGTCTATACACTGCAGTAGCCCCACAGATGAAGACTTTATCCTACTCTGATGTAGTCGACCTTGCTAGAATGATTGAAAACAAGGGACGTGAAGAGCGTGCAGCTAGTGAATTACGTAAGAAGGCCAAGACAGGAGGGGCTTTCAGTGGCGGTTTTAGTGAAAATAGAAGAGCAGGAAATCAGGGACAACAACAACAACAGGGTTCTCAGACAGGGACACACATGTCTTCACAGTCCACATACAGACCATATTACAGACAAGGTAATAGGGGACCATCATCTTCTGGACATCGTAATTCTGGGCAGATATATGCCACTACTCCAGTCTGCCAGACTTGTGGTAGATCACATTTGGGCCAATGTCATGTTCTAACTGGAGAGTGCTTTCGGTGTGGCCAGTTGGGACATCACTTGAGGGATTGCCCTCAGCCTCCGAGAAATTTCAACCAGGCTTCTATTCAGTCAGCTGCACCGACTCAGACTACTCGTAATACTTCAGGTGCTACAGGTACAGGAAATAGAGGTCGAGGTGCTGTAGACCATGCTACTGTGAATCAAGGACAAGGGAATGCTGGTAGAGGTCAGGCGAGAGTTTTTGCATTTACTAGACAGGATGCTCAGGCCTCGAATGCAGTGGTTACAGGTATTCTTTCTGTCTGTTCATTTGATGCACTTGCGTTGATTGATCCGGGATCTACTCACTCCTATGTGTCCTCGTACTTTTCTTTGAGATTTAGTAGACAGCCCGAACTATTGAATGATCCTTTTCTAGTTGCTACTCCTGTCGGAGAGTCTCTATTAGCTGAATACGTGTATCGTGCTTGTCAGATTCGGGTTGAGGGTAGAGATACTCTAGCTGACCTTATTGTACTTGATATAATTGACTTTGACATGCTGATGTGAATGGATTGGTTATCTTCTTGCTATGCTATAGTCGATTGTAATGCAAAGATAGTAAGGTTTGAGATACCAAATGAACCCAATTTTATTCTAAGAGGGAGTCAGGTTCCAGAGACTTGCAAAATTGTATCTTTTATGAAAGCTCAACGACTTCTGAAGAAAGGTTGCTTGGGTCTCTTAGCTATTGTAAATGACACAAGAAAGGAAACAGCTAGTATAGAAAATGTACCAGTAGTGAGAGAATTTTCTGATGTATTTCCTGAGGATTTACCAGGATTGCCTTCGGTACGAGAAATAGACATTGGTATTGATTGGCTACCTAACACACAACCCATATCGATACCCCCATACCGAATGGCGCCAGCAGAGTTGAGGGAGCTAAAGCAACAGTTACAAGATTTGTTAGATAAGGGTTTTATTAGACCTAGTGTATCACCATTGGGTGCACCAGTACTGTTCGTAAGGAAGAAAGACGGATCCCTGAGAATGTGCATTGACTACAGGCATTTGAACAAGATAACAATACGCAATAAATATCCTTTGCCCCGTATAGATGACATGTTTAATCAGTTACAAGGAGCTGCCCACTTTTCAAAGATTGACCTCCGTTCTGGTTATCATCAACTTAGAATCAAAGATGAAGATATTTCTAAGACTGCTTTCAGAACTCGATACAGGCACTATGAGTTTCTCATAATGCCTTTCGGACTGACTAATGCTCCAGCGGTATTCATGGATTTAATGAATAGGGTGTTCAAGCCGTTTCTGGATAGATTTGTAATAGTATTTATTGATGATATCCTGATATATTCTCGTAGCCAAGGAGAACACGAGGATCATCTCAGGACTGTGTTGCAGACATTGCGAGAGCATCGGCTTTATGCTAAGTTCTCGAAGTGTGAATTCTGGCTAGACTCAGTAGCATTTTTGGGGCATGTTGTATCCAAGGATGGAATTATGGTAGATCCAAANCTCACCATATATATATATATATATATATATATATATATATATATACATACACACGTTCCATTACTTCAAACTTCAATAATTGTTACATCTTTAATTCAATTATTTTCTCAATTATATCCCCTTAAACAGTCTGAGGTTGTATTTTTCTTAAAAAGGAATTTCTACTAAGTTTTAAGTTATTAACTCTCATGTTAAAGGCAATAATCCATCCGATGTTGTATTTTAAATTAAAAAGGGTACCTTCTTTACTCAAAGGATTTCCAAATAAACAACTTCATCTTTTCTCGCTGGCTTTCTTAATTGGCTTAGAAATTGTAATTTTAGTTATATTAGGTAAATGAGACTTCTTGGACATATTGAGTGCATTGTACGGACGTTATGTATTGTATAGCATATGGATTTTGTTGTTAAAAGTGAAATGGAAAATGAAATATGGGGGCACAAGGTGCCATGTGTGCTGAAGGTTCGGAAGTTGAGATTATGATATGAGAAATCAAGGGTTGAGATGTTCAGGATTGTGTACTAGACATGATGTGATTGATTTAGTTGACATGGCCTCCTTTATTTGGATACATTCTTACTTGTCTCTGTTCCTGTTATGTTAGTGTTGATTTACTTGGTTATCGTTCGTTACTACCCGTGTTCTCCCTTTATTGCTCATACTGTTTGTCTTTTGATTTCTCTCCGCTGTTGATATTACCACGCCATCTTTAGCTCGATATTTTACTATCATATCCTGTTCATTTTATTTGACCAGTAGGTGTCTTGACTGTTCCTCGTCACTACCCCACCGAGGTTAGTCTTGATACTTACTGGGCACCACCGTGGTGTGCTCATACTATACTTCTGTACATTTTTGTGTACAGATCCAGGTATTTGATTGGTAGTAGTTGTGCGGGTCGTTGCGGCGGAGACTCCAGCTAAACCTACTACAGCATTCGCAGGCCTCGGAGTCACCTTCATTTGTACTTAATTCCATTTGTTCCTTTTGTTTTGGAGCAGTGATGTATTTATTTTGTATAACTACTCTTAGAAAGGCTTGTGACTTGTACCACCGGTTTTGAAAATTGTAATTTGTTCAGAGTAATTTAATTTAAAGTTAGTAAATACCCATGTTATTACAGAAAATGTTAGGCTTACCTAGTTTAGAGACTAGGTGCCATCACGACTCCTTTGGAGGGATTTTGGGGTCGTGACATTAGCCTAGATGAGGCAATTAATATGAGATCGATATTATGTAATTATAGATTGATTGGAGGAATTTGTACGAGTTGCTTGAGGTGAAGCAGTTGGTATTTTGGCACGAGTACTGTGAGTAGTAATCTTACCGCAATTTGTGTTTTCATAACTTGCATGATTTACACATGATTTTTTTAATATGAATATGTTACCGATTATTTTGAGTTGCATGTGTGACAAGTCTTTTACTCGATATGATACCGAAATAGTTATTTGAGATGAATACCGTGGTTTTAAATATTTTCGCTGTCACTAGATCTATTGTACCGCTACTTGAATTTACTGTTATCGAAAAGAAATTATATGATTTGATAAGAACCAAAATGCCCTATATTGTTTTAAAATATTTTCTACGAGTACATACAGATTATAGAGACAAGTATAAACGGGAGTACACATTGAAGGATCCCTTAGCTAACGGCGGGTTCGTTAGACCTGGTGCACCTTGTATTTACCGATCACAGAGTACAGTTATAGCCCTCGCAATGGGAAGGTAGAACTAGCATACCGTTACCGATTTCCCTCGAGTAGGGACTACCGTTATATTTGACTTCTTGGGAAGAAGTCCACAGTTATACCGATTACATGATCCGTTCATTGGAACCTCCCAAAATATGAATATTGATATTATACAGTGGTTACCGAGCTTATTACGGAATTATCAATCGTATTATACTACAAGAAAAACATGATGAGACTGAAAATTGTTTATTTGTACTTTCTGAAAGGGGCATTTTTATGATAATTTTTGTTTAATATACTAGCATGTTTTCTGACTTATCCCCAAATAAAAACAGTTGTGGTTAAGTGTTATTACTCACTGAGCTAGCGACTCATTCCCCGCTAATTGTTTTTATAGAGACAGCAGTTGACGTAGGCGAGGATTTCGTTAATTAGAGCGCACAGGTTGATAGTTCATGGTGAGCCTCGCACTTGTTCGCGTGGGCGAAGATTTTGTTTATTGTTATGGTCTTTCTTTGAACTCTTAGAGTCGACCCATGGCCATTCTTTTAGTGTCTTGAGTAGTCTTTGTTATTAAAGACTTATGTTAAGTAACGCTCATTCTTATAAAAATTTGGAGATAAAGTGGTATTCCTAGTTGTTAGTGGGTGGACTGTTAAAGGTAGATACTTATTTTGGTTAATGGATAAAGTCATTGTCATTGGAATTGCTATTAGGATGTTTGGTTGCTGAATTTGAGACAGGAAAAATTTTGTGATGGTCCAAAAACAGGGGAAACTCTGGCCGATTTTCTGTATAATACCGATGAGGCTTACTTGGGGGCGCTTGCTCCTAAGCGCCGGTCACGATCCTGAATTGGGTCGTGACAAAGTTGGTATCAGAGCTTAGGCTTTAAGTCCCGATTCATGGAGCAATGCTTAGTAGAGTCTTGTTCATGGGTATGTAAGCGCCCATACTTATGATCTTGAGGCTACTGAACATTTAGGAATGTTTTCCCTCTTTTCATTCTTTGATCGTGCATTGAGATAACTTGAGATTGACTTTGGAATATTTCTTTAGCAGATGGCTAGGACACGCACACCCTCATCTGCTGGACGTGGTTCTACCCGGGGTGGAGGTCAAGTTGGGGTTCATCAAACTAGAAGACAGACTGCTCCTCAACCTGAAGTTGGAAACATGGGTCAACCCCAAGCTGTTATGCCAGATCAAGTGCAAAGGCAGGGAGTTCAGGACGCTCCACCACCAGCGCCAACTGTTGTACCTACTGTTGCCTTACTTGCCGACGCAGTGGCAAGGTTATTGAATGTGTTCGAGGCATTGGTGCCTGCTCAAGGTGGAAGTTCAGCTCCTCAGGCTACTTCACAGACACAAGCACCTGCACAGACTCAGACTTTTGGGAATAAGGAAGTATCCCTACAAGAGTTCCTGAAATTGAAATCACCAAAATTCACAGGTTCCGATAATTCAGCAGATCCTCAAAGTTTCTTGGATGGGACACTCAAGGCATTACGTGCTCTATGATGTTCTAGTGAGAGAGCTGTGGAGCTCGCAGCATACAACTAGAGGATATGGCCAACACATGGTATGAAATTGTATTGCTAGGAAGGCCAGCAGGAGCAGCACCACTGACATGGGACGAGTTCACTAAGTTGTTCAAGAATCATTTTCTTCCAGACAGCCTAATGCAAAAATATGCTAGAGACTTTGAGAGATTGGTTCAGACTTCAGATATGGATGTGTCAACATATAACACTAAGTTCTGTAAGCTGGCTATATATGCTCCTTACTTAGTGCCTACTGAAGAAGCTTGAGTTCAGAAATTTGTGGATGGATTGGTTGGTCGCTTATACACTGCAGTAGCCCCACAGATGAAGACTTTATCCTACTATGATGTAGTCGACCTTGCTAGAAAGATTGAAAACAAGGGACGTGAGGAGCGTGCAGCTAGTGATTTACGTAAGAAGACCAAGACAGGAGGGCCGTTCAGTGGCGGTTTTAGTGAAAATAGAAGAACAGGAAATCAGGGACAACAACAACAACAACAGGGTTCTCAGACAGGGACATACATGTCTTCACAGTCCGCATACAGACCACATTATAGACAGGGTACTGGGGGATCGTCAGCATCTGGACATCAAAATTCTGGGCAGATATATGCCACTACTCCAGTCTGCCAGACTTGTGGTAGATCACATTTGGGCCAATGTCGTGTTCTAACTGGAGAGTGCTTTCGGTGTGGCCAGTTGGGACATCACTTGAGGGATTGCCCTCAGCCTCCGAGAAATTTCAACCAGGCTTCTATTGAGTCGCTGCACCGACTCAGACTACTCGTAATACTTCAGGTGCTACAGGTACAGGAAATAGAGGTCGAGGTGCTGGAGACCATGCTACTGTGAATCAAGGACAAGGGAATGCTGGTAGAGGTCAGGCGAGAGTTTTTGCATTTACTAGACAGGATTCTTAGGCCTCGAATGCAGTGGTTACAGGTATTCTTTCTGTCTGTTCATTTGATGCACTTGCGTTGATTGATCTGGGATCTACTCACTCCTATGTGTCCTTGTACTTTGCTTTGAGATTTAGTAGACATCCCGAGCTATTGAATGATCCTTTTCTAGTTGCTACTCCTGTCGGAGAGTCTCTATTAGCTGAATACGTGTATCGTGCTTGTCAAATTCGGGTTGAGGGTAGAGATACTCTAGCTGACCTTATTGTACTTGATATGATTGACTTTGACGTGCTGATGGGAATGGATTGGTTATCTTCTTGCTATGCTATAGTCGATTGTCATGCAAAGATAGTTAAGTTTAAGATACCAAATGAACACAGTTTTATTCTAAGAGGGAGTCCGGTTCCAGAGACTTGCAAAATTATATCTTTTATGAAAGCTCAACGACTTCTGAAGAAGGGTTGCTTGGGTCTCTTAGCTATTGTAAATGACACAAGAAAGGAAACAATTAGTATAGAAAATGTACCAGTAGTGAGAGAATTTTCTGATGTATTTCCCGAGGATTTACCAGGATTGCCTCCAGTATAAGAAATTAACTTTGGTATTGATTTGCTACCTTACACACATCTCATATCGAATGGCACAGCAGAGTTGAGGGAGCTAAAGCAACAGTTACAGGATTTGTTAGATAAGGGTTTATTAGACCTAGTGTATCACCATGAGGTGCACCAGTACTGTTCGTAAAGAAGAAAGATGGATCCCTGAGAATGTGCATTGACTACAGGCAATTGAACAAGATAACAATACGCAATAAATATCCTTTGCCCCGTATAGATGACATGTTTGATCAGTTACAAGGAGCTGCCCACTTTTCAAAGATTGACCTCCGTTCTGGTTATCATCAACTTAGAATCAAAGATGAAGATATTTCAAAGATTGCTTTCAGAACTCGATACGGGCACTATGAGTTTCTTGTGTTGCCTTTTGGAATGACTAATGCTCCAGCGGCATTCATGGATTTAATGAATAGGGTGTTCAAGCCATTTCTAGATAGATTTTTAATAGTATTTATTGATGATATCCTGATATATTCTCGTAGCCAAGGAGAACACGAGGATCATCTCAGGACTGTATTGCAGACATTGCGAGAACATCGGCTTTATGCTAAGTTCTTGAAGTGTGAACTTTGGCTAGACTCGGTATCATTTTTGGGGCATGTTGTTTCCAAAGATGGAATTATGGTAGATCCTAAGAAGACGGAAGCTGTGCAGAAATGGCCCAGACCTACTTCTCCTACAGAGATTCGCAGCTTTTTAGGCTTAGCAGGCTATTACAGGCGTTTTGTGCAGGATTTCTCCAGAATAGCAGTGCCGCTGACCAAGCTAACATAGAAAAATGCAAAGTTTCAGTGGACGGAGGAATGTGAGCAGAGCTTTCAGAAACTCAAAACATGTTTGACAATTGCACCAATATTAGCCTTACCATCAGGTTATGGAGGATTTACAGTATTCTGTGATGCCTCGAGGGTGGGATTAGGATGTGTTCTCATGCAAAATGGTCGTGTTATAGCTTATGCTTCGAGACAATTGAAAAAGCACGAGCAAAACTATCCTACACATGATTCGGAGATGGCTGCAGTGGTATTTGCTCTAAAATTTTGGAGACATTATCTATACGGCGAAACTTGTGAGATTTATACTAACCATAAAAGTCTGAAGTATATCTTTCAGCAGAGAGATCTAAATCTTCGGCAGCGTCGTTGGATGGAATTACTCAAAGACTATGATTGTTCTATTTTGTATCATCCTGGAAAAGCCAATGTGGTGGCTGATGCATTGAGTAGAAAATCTATGGGGAGTTTGGCACATATAGCCCCTACAAAGAGACTATTGGCCAGAGATATTCAGAGACTAGAAGATACAGGTATCAAATTTAGTGTCGGAAATTCAGAGGCATTGTTGGCTTGTTCTCAGGCTAAGTCTTCACTAGTTGAGCGCATTAAGGCCACCCAATATGAGGATGAACGATTATGCAAATACAGAGATGAGGCCTTAGCTGGTAAAAGCAAGGATATGATTGTTGAAAGTGATGGTGTTCTTCGAATGGGTGACAGGCTATGTGTAGCAGACGTAGATGGGTTAAGACATGTTATTCTGAAAGAAGCTCACAACACTAAATACACTATACATCCTGGATCCCCAAAAATGTACCATGACCTGAAGCAATTTTATTGGTGGGAAGGTATGAAGAAAGATGTTGCTAACTTTGTTTCTAGTTATTTGACTTGTCAGCAGGTCAAGGCTGAGCATCAGTGACCCGCAGGACTACTACAGCAAATTGAGATTCCAGAGAGGAAATGGGAAAGTATTACTATGGATTTTATCACCGGGCTACCACGAACCCTTAGAGGTTATGACTTAGTATGGGTGATTGTAGATCGACTGACGAAATCAGCACACTTTTTGCCGGTGAAGACTACATATGGTGGAGTCAGGTATGCACAGATATTTATGAATGAAATTGTCCGACTTCACGGAGTTCCAATATCCATCATCTCTGATAGAGGATCACAATTTACCTCACGCTTTTGGAAATCTTTTCAAGAAGCATTGGGTACGCGAGTAGATCTCAGTACTGCATTTCATCCACAAACAGACGGGCAGTCTGAACGTACTATACAGATCTTGGAGGATATGTTGAGAGCTTGCATTCTTGAGCTTGGAGGTAGTTGGGATTCTTATCTACCTTTATCTGAATTTGCTTACAACAATAGCTTCTAGTCCAGTATTCAAATGGCACCGTATGAAGCATTGTATGGTAGAAGATGTCGTTCTCCTATCGGATGGTTTGAAGCTGGTGAGACTAACTTATTGGGACCCGACCTAGTACAAGAAGCTATGGACAAGGTCCAGTTGATCAGACAGAGATTGTTTGCAGCTCAAAGCAGACAAAAGTCTTATGCTGATAAGAGAAGAAGAGAATTAGTGTTCACAATTGGAGACAAAGTGTCCCTACGAGTCTTCCCTATGAAAGGTGTAATGCGGTTTGGGAAAAGAGGCAAGTTGAGCCCCCGGTTTACAGGACCGTATGAGATATTAGACCGAGTGGGAGCGGTGGCTTATCATTTGGCACTTCCTCCTGAGTTGTCCTTTATTCATCCAGTGTTTCACTTCTCAATGCTAAGAAAATGTATATCAGACTCATCTCAGGTGACTGAAGCACCGACTATACCACTCGATGAGAAGTTTTCTTACGAGGAGGAGCCAATGGCTATTGTTGATAGACAAATAAGAAAACTACGGTCAAAAGAAATCGTGTTCCTGAAAGTCTTGTGGAGAAATCATACAGTTGAAGAAGCTACTTGGGAAATAGAAGACACTATGCGAGTCAAGTACCCCCATTTGTTTCAGTCTACAGGTACGAACTTGAGTTAAATTCGGGGACCGAATTCCATAAGGTGGGGTGGATGTAATACCCTATATTTTTAATAAGGGTGTATTGGTCATTAGTATAATATAATAATAATAATAATAATAATAATAATAATAATAATAATAATAATAATAATAATAATAAGCAACCATCTATTAAAAATAAAATAAGAACTAATAAAAAAAGGGAAAAAAAAGTAAGGAAGTAAGACAAAGGGCCGAAGCCCATTACAAATTTAAAAAGGGTTATCTGCACCCTTCTAAGGAAAAGAAGCAGAAAGCTTCAAATGACAAAACAAAAGATAAGAAAGGTCTTCTGAGTTCGACGCAGTAGAAGCTTCAGAACGAAAAAAAAAAGAGAAGGAAAGAAAGGGAGAAGAAGAAAGAGGCTAGAACCAAATCTTGAGAAATCTTAAATACGCACTGGTTTTTACGGGTAATACTCGAATTTTTCATCTGGGTTCTTTTCTTCTGGTAATTCTTTTTATCTCAGTTCATATAATTGAAGGGTTTCACAAGGTATAAGAAATTAAATACCAATAAGAATTATTCTGGGCAAATTAAGAGTCAAACATGAAACCTCGAGGGTTGGGTATTCTAAAATAGCCATGAATTAGCCTAAATAAGAAAATTAACATGAGATCGATATTATGTAAATATAGATTGATTGTAGGAATTTGTACGAGTTGCTTCAGGAGAAGCAGTTGGTATTTCGGCACGAGTACTGTGAGTAGTAATCTTACCGCAATTTGTGTTTTCATAACTTGCATGATTTACACATGATTTTTAATATGAATATGTTACCGATTATTTTGAGTTGCATGTGGGACAAGTCTTTTACTCGATATGATACCGAAATAGTTATTTGAGATGAATACCGTGGTTTTAAATATTTTCGTTGTCACTAGATCTGTTTGACAGTTACTTGAATTTACTGTTATCGAAAGGAAAGTATATGATTTGATAAGAACCGAAATGCCCTATATTGTTTTAAAATTGTTTCTACGAGTATATATGGATTACAGAGACAAGTATAAATGGGAGTAGACATTGAAGGATCCCCTAGCTAACGGCGGGTTCGTTAGACCTGGTGCACCTTGTAATTACAGATTACCGTTATAGCCCTCGCTAGTGGGAAGGTAGAACTAGCATACCGTTACCGACTTCCCTCGAGTAGGGACTACCGTTATATTTGACTTCTTGCGAAGAAGTCCACAGTTATACCGATTACATGATCCGTTCATTGAAACCTCCCAAAATCTGAATACTGATATTATACAGTGGTTACCGAGCTTATTACTGAATTGTTAATTACATTATATTACAAGAAAAGCGTGATGAGACTGAAAATTATTTATTGTTTCTGAAAGGGCATTTTTATGTTATTTTCTGTTTGATATACTAGCATGTTTTCTGACTTGTCCCCAAATAAAAACGGTTGTGGTTAAGTGTTATTACTCACTGAGCTAGCGACTCATTCCCCGCAAAATTTTTTTTACAGAGACAGCAGTTGACGCAGGCGAAGATTTCGTTAATTAGAGCGCACAGGTTGAGAATTCTTGGTGAGCCTCGCACTTGTTCGCGTGGGCGGAGATTTTTATCAATTGTTATGGTCTTTTCTTTGAATTCTTAGAGTCGCTCCATAGTCATTCTTTTAGTGTTATGTGTATTATTTTGCTATTAGTTTTATGTCGAGTATCGTTCTTTATTATCAAAGTCGGAGATAAATTAGTATTTCTGGTTGTTAGTGTGTTGATTAGTAATGGTGGAGACTTATTTTGTCTAATCGGTAAGTTGTCAATTGCCGGTTGAATTGTTATTAGGTTGTTTGATCGCTGATTTGAGACAGGAAATTTTTTGGGATTGTCCAAAAACAGGGGAAACTCTGCCCGATTTTCTGTAAATTTACCGATGAGGCTTACTTGGGAGAACTTGCTCCTAAGCGCCGTCTCGATCCTTAATTGGATCGTGACAATTACCCACAAACGTGAGTACATTGAAATTTTGTGGTGGTTAATGGAAAAGATTTTCTTGCTTTATATCATTGTGAATGATAGACATGCTAGGTCATAACAACTTAAAACCCTCTACTTAGGAATGGAAATTCTGGTTTGTCCGTAATTACGACATCCTAATTCATTTGTCTGAACATTAAGTTGCCTTTGTTTTGTTGTCCCATATTGTGATTTCTTCTGTGAATGTAATCTTTTATGATATGATGAGAAATTGTGGGAAGAAATGAAATGGTAAACCTTAATTACCTTAAGCGGCCTATTTTGTTCCCAAGAGAGTTGCAATATAGGACACCCATACTTTATTTCTTCTGTTTATATGTCAAAAGTCAGTATATGTTTAAAAGCTTCATGTCTCAACGAAAGCATAAAAATCAAAACATTAGCATCTTCGTATAACTAATCCAGTGTTGTCAAAGGCTCGCTTAAAGCGCGCTTAAGTCCGAAGCGAGGCTCAAAACATGTTGAGCGGTTCGTCTCGCTTTGGGGGCACTTTAGTGTCAATCAAGGCACCGAGGCATACTTTTCCTTGCCAATGAGTATAATCCTGAAAAGGCGACACTAAACAATTGATATTTCATTTTATCATAATTCTTTTTCAATTTTTTTTTCTTTATATTTGTTATTCATGCTTATAAATATTGGTCTTGGACTACGTGTAAATATGTGTGTGTATATATATATATATATATATATATATATATATATATATATATATATATATATATATATATATATATATAT
>NW_017675940.1:0-7959 GCF_001879085.1 Nicotiana attenuata | reverse complement strand
TATATATATATATATATATATATATCTACTTTTTCTCCAGTTGCGCCTTTTTCATTAAAGCCCATGCTTTATTTGCGCTTTGCGCTTACAGCCCCAACGGACCTTAAAGTTTTTTTGCGCTTTTCGCCTTTAATAATACTGAACTAATCAACATCCTTCTAGCTAGAAACCAGCTTCTAAATTCACCTGGAAAATTAGTTTTATGCTTACTTCTGAAACTAATTCAACATCTTTCTGAAAAAAATAAAACTAATGCCAAAAAGATTTTGCTAACCGAATGAGTAATTTTAGTAACACAAATGATACTTTTTGAGAAGATCACGAATTATTTTATTCTACAATGTGGACCTAATAATATGGGTAAAAGAAAATTTTATTTATCTTCCCCTGACAAAAACATTTACAACTCAGTAATTATGTTATGACTATAAGCTAATCTCCTTAAGCTTACCGCTATGCATCCCTACTAGGTATGTTTGCTTGCTAGTATACTATCTATACAATGTATTTATCCATTCTTTTTCTTTCCTATTTTTGCTGCTATCTGTTATCTCCTGCACTCTATACTTGCTGTCTTCCTTGATTCCTTGCCACATCTTTTCTGGAATTGGTACTGCTTTGTTCCACAATGCCTCATTCCTTGCTTTCCAGATCCCATACATGATTGCTATGATGATGGATACAACAAACTTCCTGCATATTCTTCCTTTGATGCATATTCCTATCTTCCTCCATATATTGTTTTGATCTGCCATGTTTATTTTAACCTTCAGCCACTTGTTTAAGTATTCCAGTAGTCTGCTTGAGTATTTGCATTCAAAAAACAAGTGTTGGATTGTTTCATCTGCTCTTTCACATAGGAGACATGTCTTCTCTTGGCTCAGCCCTATCATAAACAAGCGATCCCTAGTTAGTAATCTCTGCTTCATGATCAGCCATCCAATGAAACAGTGCTTTGGAACATTTAGACTGTTCCAAATTCATCTAGCATATGGCCATTTGATTGCTTCTCCTCTTCTCCAGTTATAGCCATCTTTAATTGTGTACTGTTTATTCTTCCCTTTCCAGCCTCTTTGTTCAAATCCAGCTTCAAATTTCTCTTTAATGTCACATATTTTCTCCAGTACCATGTGTAATCGTGAGGTGGCTTGTATTGCCACCAATCCTTCCTTTTTATGTATATATGATTCACCCATCTTACCCATAGTGTATCACACTTCTACTCTATATTCCATACATATTTGGCGATTGCTGCTTCATTCCAGGAAATGTATTCCTGTATCCCTAGTCCCCCTTCTTCCTTTGGTCTGCATACAGTATCCTAGGCTACCAATGGAGGCTTGTTGGTAATCACTCTCCCATCCCATAGATAATTGCTGCAAATAGTTACTATGGTCTTCATCACTTTCTTTGGCAGTATGCACATGGATGCCCAGTAAGTATGAAGATGCAGTAGCACAGTGTTGACTAATTGTACTCTTCCAGCATATGATAGATTCCTGGACCCCCATCCCTTGATTCTTATTAGCATCTTGTCAATTAATTTTTCACAATCCACTACATTCAACTTCTTAGGAGAAATAGGGACTCCTAAGTAGTTGAATGGCAGATTCCCTTTCTTGTAGCCTGTCATCTCACTTAAGTCTTCCATTTCTTTGTTGTTCATGTTTGCACAGAATATGTTCGATTTCTCAGCATTTGCTGTCATCCCTGATGTGTTGGAGAATGTCATTAGTCCTCTCAGCATTAATATTGTAGAGCTATATTCCCCTTTACAAAACAGAATCATATCATCTGCAAAACACAGGTGTGTCAATTTCATCTCCTTACATTTTGTGTGATACCTGAATTCTTTCTGCTTTGTGACTTGGCCCATCACCCTTGTGAAATATTCCATACAGATGACAAATAGCAATGGTAATATTGGATCCCCTTGTCTTAGTCCTCTCCTGCCTTTTATATCCCCATAACAGTCTCCATTCAAGTTTATGCAATAACTAGTTGTAGTTATACATTCCATTATCCATCTAATGAATTTAGTTGGGAAGTTAAGAGCATGTAGCATTTCCCTTACAAATTCCCATTCAATTGAATCATAGGCTTTCTTCAGGTCCACCTTAATCATGCAACTTTTTGTTGTGTTCTTCCTATTATACAATCTGACTAGATCCTGGCATATCAAAATATTCTGTACAATTGTCCTCCCTGCCACAAATGCACTTTGATTTTGTGTATAATCTCAGGTAGCACCAGTTTCAATCTGTTGCATAGCATTTTTGAAATGATCTTATAGACCACATTACAGCAGGCTATAGGTCTATAATCACCTACTGTTTCTGCATGTGTAGATTTTGGTATCAGTGTGATTGTTGTAGTATTCATTGCTCTGAGCATCTTCCCAGATTGGAAGAACTCTAGGGCTGCTTCAGCAACATCTTTCCCTACTATGTTCCAACTCTCCTTGAAGAATTGACTTCCATATCCATCAGGTCCTGGTGCTTTTGTACCATCTATTCCCCATAATGCCTCTTTGATTTCCTGTATTGTAAATCTCTTTATCATCTTTGCTCTTTGTTCTTCTGAGACCATTGGTCCTGCTTGTACTAATCTGCTTACTACATGACTCCTGTCCTTCTTATCTGTGCCCAGTAAATTTTCATAGAATTCCGCAAAAGCTGCTGCCACTTCCTTTGTTGTTTGCATTGTTTTCCCCTGGCTATCCTGAATAATGAATATTCTAGTTGTTGTCCTTTTTTCCTCGATCACAGAATGGAAGTATCTAGAGTTCATATCCCCTTGTTTAATCCATTGTACCTTACTTCTTTGCTGCAGGTATTTCATTTTTGTTTCCTTCCAGTACATATATTCCTTTGTCAACTTCCTCTCTTCCAGTACATATATTCCTTCATTCCTAGGATCTTTTTGTATTTTCTCCTGGCATTCTAGTAGCTTCTTCAACCAGTTTTCTTCCTTTTTCTCAACTTCACTAAATTTGTCCTTATTTAGTTGTCTTAATACTTTCTTGAGTCTATTCAGCTTCCCCACTATCTTATACATATTTGATCCTTGGATATGTTGTTTCCAGCTTCCTTCTACCTTGCTCATAAATGATGTATCCATGCTCCACATATTGTAATATCTGAATGCCTTTTGTCTTGGTCTATCATTCCCTTCCCATTATATTATTGCTGGACTGTGATCATATTCTCCTGCTAGCAGATACTGTACTTCAGCTACTGGTAGTTTGTTCACCCATTCTATATTTATGAAAACTCTATCAATCCTGCTCATTACTCTATCCTACCCTTCCTGCTTGTTACTCCAGGTGTAGTAACATCCTGATGATTTCATTTCCTGTAGTCCACAGTATTCCGTACATTCCTTCAAGTCTTTGATTTCTGTATATGTTACTTTGCTTCCCACTCTCTCCTCTTTGTTGAGCATTGAGTTCAAATCCCCCATTATTGCCCATGCCCCATTCATTTGATCTGCTATGCTCCTGTGTCTCTCCATAATTCAGTCCTTAGTGCTTGATCATTGAATCCATATATCATTGTAATATTCATACTTTTTCCTGTACTCCTATGTGTCACTGTACTATGAATTAATTGTTCTGTCACTTTTTACACCTGTATAGTAAAGACTTGAGGTCTCCACAACAACCATATCCTCCCTGCATTAGTATATGACCATCCAGTACATAGATTAAGAGCAGCTTTGTTGGCCTTAGCTCTCTTAATCTTAGTTTCTAGGAGCCCAAACATTCCAACTTGTTGTCTTTGAAGGAACATGTTCATTTCCTTCTGTTTAGCTGGTCTATTTAGGCCTCTAGAGTTCCAGAATCCCATTCTATCCATTAGGGCATTGGGGTTGAGGACCCCCCAACCTGCCCTTTTGTTCTTCCTTCCTCATTGTTTTGAGTACCTCTTCCCTTCTCTTGTTTTACTTCATCAGTTCTTGCATTATTTCTGTTTCTCATATTAGTGTCCATATTCCTGTTTTGCTGATCATTGGCTTTGTTTCTCCATGCCTTTTTCCCTTGTACCACTTGCCATTTGTCCTGCTCCATTGGAATTCTGCCTGCTTCCTCACCCTGCTTCAATTTATCCTTCTGTTTCTCAGCAATTTGCTCGATGGAATCATCTTTCTCTTGCTGCTTTTCCTTCTGTATCTCCCTGTTATTGCTTTGTTCTTTGTTTTCCATTCCATTCCTGTTCTTTTCCTTTTCAGCTTCCACTCTTATTTGTTTCCTGCATTCCTTGATATCATGCCCATAGTTCCCACAAGCTGCACAATATACTGGCTTCCATTCATAACGCACTTCCTGCTCCATGATTGCACCCCATTCATTCTCAAACATGATTACTTCTGGAAATTCCTGATCTGCTTCCACTTCAACTAGAATTCTAGCAAATTGGAGCCTCTGCTTCTTTTTTGTAGCCCTATCAGCTTTCAATGGATCCCTATCATCCCTGCTATTTTCGTTAGTGCATTTTGTCTCCAATATTTGATATCTAAGTTCATCAACCTAATCCACACAGGTATTTTCTCAACCATCTGTTTGTTAAACTTTACATCCGGTGTCCATGGCTTCACTACCATAGGTTTTGTATCGAACATTCTTATCCCTTCTTCAACTGCTTTCTCTTTACTTTCCAGTGAATGAAATCTCACTATGAACACTCCTCGATTCACTTGTGCAATTTTATCGATTCCTAGATTTCCCCATATCCTTTTGAAATAACCTTCCATCACAATTTGAGGAGGATTTGAACCAAGAACATAACATATAACTGCCGATTTTCAGTATATTAGTTGTGAAGGAAGATTAACACCAAGTAATTGTGTCAAAGAACATAATGGCAAAAAGAATGGACACACACACCTCATACCAAAGGTCTCATCCAGTAAACATCAAAAGTTATGCAGTCGTTATATAATTTCAGGTAATTATGACACCAAATGCTGAATATGTTGATATGCAGTTTAACAGCAACTACACCTCAATCCGAAGTTGCTTGGGGTCTGATTCCGCAATTTATCAAGTAAAAAGATGCTACAACTTTTCACGTCAAAGTAGAAATAGAAGGTTACATGCTGAGAAAAAAATACAAAAATGTGGAGATAACATATACTCTGAGTGAGAAAGTTTCGAACTTTTAACTAACCTGAGCTCTTGACTTCACTTTCCTTTTTCCTTAAATGTTGAAGCAGTATCCCACTTGAAGTAACTACAGTTTGATTCAGAATTTGATGTTGGTCCTGCAAGAGAATGTAGATTTTAAAGAGAATTTAGCAAGATAGAAGGATAAAAATGCAACTTCTTGTTAGACACAAATTCTACAATTTTGGGGGCTGCTACATGAAAAGACTTGATGAGACAATCACTCATTCATATTGCGGAAAACATTTGCAAGCCATAGAAAATACAATTTTTAAATAAAAAGCTTCTATCCAGTCAAACAAATTGGAAAAAAGTGCAAGTCTCAGAGTCAGCTCAAGAGTAATTTCCAATGAAACAGAATGAAACACTAAAATGATTATACTGAGAAAAGCCCACAAATATGTTTCGGGGGATAATTACAATTTAATGAGAAGATGAGGCAATTTCAAGAGGTAAACCTCAAAAAGATTAAGTCACGCAAAAAAGACACTTGTTGATTTTCGTCCGCCCACCACAGCATTGCCTCCCTAGAGCTTGTTGATTTGAGTAAGACCTTGCCCCTTTTAGAACGAGTTAAGAAGAATTAATTTTTAATCATCCTCCTCAGGGTCGAAATCTTTAACCTTTACATCAGCATCCTCTCCATACTGAATGGAGTTGTCAATCTGAGATAAGATGTACTGTATGCTGCAAAACGGCAGAGAACATTGATCTTTGTCATTGAGGCTGAAACAATAATTTAATAGTAAGACTAAAAGCACAAAAGGTGCTCTTGTGTGGGTTACGCACACAACAAACACATACACAAGCACAGACAAACAAGCTACTATCCATCTGGTGGTTTAGACGTCTAATGTACTATCCCTTAGGTCAAAAGTTCTTAGCATAAGTTTACCAACCAAGCAATCTATAAGAAATGGCTAAATATCTGGCAAACTAAAAAGCACAAATTATCACTGTCGTCATCATCACATTTTAATTTGAGATAAGTTACTATGAAAACCTGAAGCGTGAGCGGCAAGCAGGGAGTGAAAACATGAGAACCAGGTGCATATTGATGGAATCGAGACACTGAAACATCATTGCATTATGTTTGCTATCAATAAATCAAGCTGATCAATTCAATCTCGAACAAGCGTTGTTTCCATAAAGATTATTTAAATTTACCACAAGGAAGAGTATGTTACCTGCTCTCTTTTCTCAAGTCAAGAGGGAGAAAGCTCACCATGCTGTACTGGTCCACCTGTACACAAGAAAAATATCAGCCATTACAGATAAAGAGTTAAGAGTTAAAGTAGGGAAGAATCCGTGGCAGATAATTCATATCCTACAAGCCTGTACAATCTTGTATCTAACTTGGGAGAAAGAACAACCTCTTCCGCAAGAAGACATTCAAGACATTCGCCTTGAGCTCTTCCGCTCATAGTGTCTTATGCTACTTTTACTCCATTCAAGATGACCTATTAACACTTCATATATATGGAGATCTAAGTGGCACAACCTTCGGTTAAATATGTGTAATACCCTATATTTTTAATAAGGATGTATTGATCATTCGCAAAATTGTATTGGGAAAAAAGTTGAATTTATATTGAAGATGACGTGGCATGACACGTGGACTGGACAAGTGGTCAAAGCGTAACAGTTGGGAAAAAGGTACGGGAAATAACAGGTACGGGAAGAAGAAATGAAATAGGCACGAGAAGCGGTTTAGACACGAGTCTCGAACCAATTCGAAGTCATTTAAAGCCAGCGGGTCGAAAGGCATTGAAGACATGAATCTGAAGACAAAAAGGAGTCCAAATTCAGTATTAAATACCTTATACGTTAGAAAATTGGTATTTAATAGGAATGATTGTGTAACGGCTCATTTAATGTCATTTATTGTCTATAATTGTCTCATTAAAGCTTAGATTTATTTCCTTTACCTAGAATCAACTATAAAAGGAGGAAATTGTATTGGAAAAAGGACACGACTTACCTCATACTAAAATAAGAATTTTTGCTTACTGCTTTATTATTATTCTCAGAAAGCCTATTATTATTTTGGTCTCTTGATTATCAGTAACCCGATTTTTCATCTCCAATTCTAACATTATCCAAAAAATTTATTTCTTAGGCGAAACAAATTGGTTCCGTTACCGGGAATCTGATAATCTATTCTTTTTACGTTACATTTTATCTGTGGTTATCATCATGTCACATGACAATAATAACAGTGAAAACACCTTGGGGAACCGTGACAATCAAATGCATCAAGATCAAGGAGATTTGCAGAACTTTAACGCGGTTCCTGCCCTTCAAAATTCACCACGTCAATCTCGTGAAGACACTCCTAAATCACATTCTGATGAGCAGGAGCAATCAGGACATTTTGAGGGACCAGAAGAAGCTCTGCAAAGAATAATTGATGCACGGGTTAACCAAGCTCTTCAAGCGCTAGTTAACCGGTTTCCTGCTGCGCCGTCCACACCTTCGCCTAATAACAATACGCTGGAGAATCCTCGTTCTGGCCTTGTCAATTTAAACGAAGGAACCCTCATTGAACCACGAGAAATGAATCCAGGTAATACAAATAATTCTTATTTACACAATTTGGTACTAACTTTGCAGACACAACTCAAAGAACAAAACGAACGCATCGAGCAAATCCCTGGAGTCCCCCCAATAATCAAAGGAATAGATGCGGATAAATATTCACAACAACCTTGGAAACCGAGTGCTGCTCCCCTTTCAATCCCTAAAAAGTTTAAAATGCCCGACATTTCAAAATATGACGGCACAACCGATCCACG
>NW_017675939.1:38023-55932 GCF_001879085.1 Nicotiana attenuata | reverse complement strand
GAGTATCTTCTTTGCTAAGACAAAACCGTTTCATATGTGGACCGCAGGTCCCAGCATGAATTTCCTCTAGCAGCTTGGATGCTCCTTTGCATCGATATACCTTAGTAATCCCAAATCTGGAGTCCTCCTATACAGGATTCCTCCGCTGTGAAAGAAATTATTGGACAATCTTCGAAGCGTGCGCTTCTGGGTAGTATTTGCAAGCCCTGGGTATTCTCCTTTTGCCAAATATTCCTTGGTGTCATGAAACCAAGGCTTTCCGTCTGCTTCTTTTTCGACGTGAGCACAGTAAGCTGGCTGATTATAGATCTTCACGGGAATAGGATAAATGAAATTCTTATCTGGATGTTGTATCATAGAGGCCAGGGTAGCCAATGCATCGTCGAACTCATTCTAGACCCTGGGGACATGTTGGAATTCCGTCTTTGTGAACCTTTTCCTCAATTCCTGTACATGGTGCAGATAATGGAGTATCATGGAGTTCTTGGTCGCCCATTCTTCTCGGACTTGATGTATAAGCAAGTCCGAATCTCCAATTACTAGAACTCTTGGGTGTTCATGTCAATGGCCATCTTGAGCCCTAAGATGCAAGCTTCATACTCGGCCATATTGTTGGTGCACGGGAACCTGAGCTTGGCAGAGACCGGATAATGCTGGTCGGTTTCTGACACTAGAAGTGCTCCTATGCCAACTCCTTTGAAATTTGCTGCACCATCGAAAAACATCCTCCAACCATCATAGGATTATGCAATGTCTTCTCCTACAAATAATACCTCCTCATCAGGAAAATACGTCTTTAGGGGTTCGTATTTTCTGTCCACAAGATTTTCTGCAAGGTGATTCGCTAGTGCTTGTCCCTTGATTGCCTTCTGAGTCACGTAGACAATGTCGAATTCATTCAACAGGATTTGCCACTTGGCTAGCTTGCCAGTGGGCATGGGCTTCTGGAAGATGTACTTCAAAGGATCCATCCGTGATATGAGATACGTAGTATAAGCACAGAAATAGTGCCTCAACTTTTGAGCTACCCAAGTCAGAGCACAACAGGTGCGTTCCAACAGAGAATACCGGACCTCGTATGGGGTGAACTTCTTACTGAGATAATAGATGGCCTGCTCCTTCCTCCCTGTTTCATCATGTTGCCCCAGAACACATCTGAATGCTCCATCCAATACCGCAAGGTAGAGTATTAGGGGTCTACCTGGCTCGGGCGGGACCAAAACTGGCGGTGTTGACAAGTACTCCTTGATTTTGTCGAAGGCCTTTTGGCAGTCATCGGTCCATTTGGTAGCGGCATCCATCTTCAGCATTTTAAAGATTGGCTCACAGATGACAGTAGATTGTGCATTGAACCGGCTGATGTAGTTAAGTCTCCCCAAGAAACTCATTACTTCTTTCTTGTTCTTTGGCGGTGGCAATTCTTGAATAGCTTTGACCTTTGATGGATCCAATTCTATCCCTCGGCGACTCACAATGAACCCAAGCAATTTTCTAGCTGGAACCCTGAATGCACATTTTGCGGGGTTTAATTTCAAGTTGTATCTTCGCAATCTGTTGAAAAACTTCCTCAAATCTTCCATATGGTCAGCGGCTTTCTTGTACTTAATGATGACGTCGTCTACATACACTTCGATCTCCTTGTGTATCATGTCATGGAAAATGGTGGTCATGGCCCTCATGTAGGTGGCCCCTGCATTCTTTAACCCAAACGGCATCATCTTGTAGCAATACATCCCCCATGGCGTAATGAAAGCTGTTTTCTCAGCATCCTCTTCATCCATCCATATCTGATGGTACCCCGCAAAACAATCAACAAATGACTGCAGCTCATGCTTGGCGCAATTGTCAATCAAGATGTGTTTATTCGGCAAGGAGAAGTCGTCT
This sequence comes from Nicotiana attenuata, assembly GCF_001879085.1. Classification (NCBI taxonomy): domain Eukaryota; kingdom Viridiplantae; phylum Streptophyta; class Magnoliopsida; order Solanales; family Solanaceae; genus Nicotiana; species Nicotiana attenuata. Next base: position 54,048 of record NW_017675939.1, on the reverse strand, counting down.
TTTGGGCTGGCCCGGTTGAGATCCTGGTAGTCGACACAGACTCTGACCTTCCCATCCTTCTTCGGTACTGGCAAAATGTTGGCTAACCATGTCGCATACTCTACTACCCTGAGAACCTTAGCTTTGACCTGCTTAGTGAACTCTTCCTTGATTTTCAAACTCATATCTGGCTTGAACTTTCTAAGCTTCTACTTCACTGGCAGACAGGCCGGATCAGTCGGCAATTTGTGAGCCACAATAGATGTGCTCAGACCAGTCATGTCATCGTACGACCAGGCAAATATGTCCTCATACTCTCTTAAAAACTCTGTATATTTTTCCTTCTCTGATGGTGACAAATGAACGCTGATTCGTGTTTCTTTGATGTTTTCTGCATCTCCCAGGTTGATGATTTCGGTCTCGTCCAGGTTGGACTTAGGTCTATTCTCAAAATTCTCAACTTCTTTAACAATTTCTTCCGGTATATCATCTTCCTCTGAATCTATGTCCGTTTGTTGCGTTGTCTCGTTGCATGTCACAGTCATCGGTTCATCAAGATAAGTAATAGTAATGCTGTATAAGTAAAGTAATGAGAGAAACTAATAAGAGTAAGATTTATAAGAAAACCGAATTGCTTTTGATAAATTCCATAAACGTTTTAAACATCGGAGCTCTTTCTTGCAAAAACAAAAATGCGAAAGGAAAGTAAACTAGTAAAATAAAATAGTGCATGGTGCTTGTTCAGCCTTGCTATCCCGAGGTACGCTGGGCTCTGGTGGTTCTGACGGTCCAGTTGTTGAGGCATGCTCCTCCGCTTACAGCCTGTATGGAAGGGCCTTCCTCCCCCTCCTCCTCAAAAATACACAGCAATCCATGTCATCATCTTCTAGGAACAAGTTCCTCATTGCTTCTAGTGCTTCCTCTTCTTCTGACCCGTAGATAACCTCGGCCGGCTGGAAAGTCTGTTCCAAGCGAGGTATTGGTTGTTCCAACGGATAGTAAGGACCGCGCCAGGGTGGCGACCATTCATTGAATTCCTTCCAGGTATACTCATATCCCAATCCGAAGGTGGTGCCGTGTTTCTTGAGCTTGATGGGTTTAGCGATTCCTTGAAGATTCTTGCCAAGTCCCTTGCCAGGTTCATACCCGCTCCAGTTCAATATGCTTTCAATTTTGTTATCCCACCACTTATCTTTATCGACGGCGTTGACTCGTTCGATGTGGTGGTAAGTTTCTCCACCTATCCTTCTTCTGCCTCCGATTGCTGGGATGGTCTGGCCACTGTATATGGGATTGCTACCGTCGCCATGAATGATCACCTCTTGGTGATTCAACTCAAACTTCACTGCCTGATGTAGTGTTGATGCCACGGCCCCGGCGGCATGAATCCATGGTCGTCCCAACAATAGATTGTAAGACGCCGGCACGTCTATCACTTGAAAATCAACATCAAACCAAGTAGGCCCCATTTGCATACATAAGCTAATTTCCCCAATAGTGGACCTTTGAGAACCGTCGAAAGCCTTAACGTTGATGGCTCCATCCTTGATCTCATGCAGGCTCTTTCCCAACGTTCTGAGAGTTACCAATGGACAAATGTTGAGGCTGGACCCTCCATCAATCAGGATTCTGGTGATAAATAATCTTCGTACTGCACGGTGATGTGCAATGCCTTGTTGTGACTCAACCCTTCTGGTGGTAGCTCATCTTCATGAAAAGTGATTTTGTGACTTTCCAATACCTGACCCACCATGTTTGCCATTTCTCCTCCAGTGATATTGCTTGGTACATATGCCTCACTCAGCACTCTTAACAAGGCATTCTTGTGTGCATCAGAACTCTGTAACAAAGCCCGGATAGATATTTGCGCCGGTGTTATGTTCAACTGATCAATGACTGAGTATTCCTTCGCTTGTATCTTTCTCCAGAGATCATCGGACCCAGTTTTAGTGATGGCTTGTCGCCCAGAGGTCTGCTTACTTGACTCAGCCAAGTGTTCCAGAGTATTAACCCTGCCGGTTCTTGTCATACCCTGTGCCGCAACCGTTTCCCCGAACATGGCTTTCCCCTTCCTTCTTGCCTTGGCTGTGTAGTCCCATGGTATGGCTTTTGTGTGGAATGGCATTACGGCTGTCATTGCTACTGGAATGGGCACCCTTGCTTTGGAAGGTAATACAACAACTTCAAATGGCTCAAGCGCCTTTGGGGACCCAAACTCGACCTCAATTGGTGTTGGCGTCTTTGCAGAGGTCGGTGTTTCAAACTCAAGTGGTATGGACATGTTCACCTCGGCATCTTCAGAAGGCTGAATCTGGACTACAATCGGATTAAGGGTGACTGTTGGTTTCTTTGGATCGTCGCCTTCGGTGATCAAACCGATTGATCCCTTGGGATCCCAATCATCATCTATTTCAATCATATGGACACCTCCACCCTTGTGGTCTGGTAGAGGGTTATTGCGGACATTCGGGGCTGACTCTTTTGCCACGATGATCTTGTTGTCAATCAAATCCTGGATCATATCCTTCAGGGAGCGGCATTCAGCAATGGTGTGCCCTTTCATGCCAGAATGGTATGCACAGGTTTTATTTAGGTTGACCCATTGGGAAGGGTATCAAGGGTTATAGCAGGGATAGGGTGACATAACCAGCGGCTTTGAGTCTTTCATACAGCTGGTCGATTGGTTGAGCAATAGCGGTATACTGTTTGGGACGTCTACGGTCGAAGTTTGGTCGGGGTCTAGGAAAGTTTTGGTGAGGGGGAGGTGATTGATAGTGGGATTGTTGAGTGTTGTAAGCTTGGTAGACGTGTGCGGGCTCGGAATATCTGGGTGAAACAGGTTAGTATGTAGGAGGTGGAGGCGATTGATGGGTAGGCGGTGGTGTTTGGTAGGAGGGTGCGGGTGTTTGGAAGTTTGGAGTGGGCTGATATGTAAGTGGAGGTATTGGGTAAGTTTGGTATTTGGCAGGTGATTCGGTTCTCTGTGCAACCATCATGGCACCTACGTACCTTTTCTTGGACGTACCACCAGACTGGAGAGCCTTGTTGGTGGCTTGCAAAGCTTCAAAGTTTCTAACCATACCACTCTTGATACCTTCCTCGATACTTTCTCCTATCTTGATGATGTCAAAAAATTTATGGTTTTCGATCAACATCAGTCTTTCATAGTATTGCGGATCCTGAGCCCGAACGAAAAACTTGTTCATCTGTTCTTCCCCTAAAGCAGGTCGAACCTTAGTAGCCACTGATCTCCAACGAGTGGCGTACTCACGGAATCTTTCGGTGGGTTTCTTCTTTAGATTCTGAATGTAAAACACATCCGGTGCATTTTCCATATTGAACCTGAATCTGTCCATGAAGTCAGACGCCATACTTACCCAGTTTGACCACTTCTTTGGGTCTTGGCTAATGTACCAGGACAGAGCATCTCCTTTCAGGCTCCTCATGAAAAGCTTCATGCGGATCTTCTCATCTTTTTCTACTCTGACCAGCTTGTCGCAGTATGTCCTCAAATGAACCCTGGGATCCCTTGTACCATCAAACATTTCGAACTTGGGAGGTTTGTACCCCTCGGGCAGTTCGATATCGGGCTGTATGCATAAGTCTTCACAGTTTAGCCCCTTAATTCCCTTACTACCTTCAACGCCTTGAATTCTGGTGGTCAACTTCTTACGCTCTTCGGCCAGATTTCTTATGAGCAAATCCTTATCATCGGACTCGGGTGTGCTTGAGATGGGCTGGGTGGAGTGTGGCACGACCTCCACGTAGATGGGGGTGTTATGTTGGTTGTGGCAGTGGTCATTTGGGGAGTTCAATGGTTCCGGGATGAGCAGCGGAGTGTTGTTGGGAGTGTGGCAAGTATTGCAGTAGTGGTGAGGAGCGGGCTGCTTCAGGATGTTTTGTGGAGGTATGGGATTCTGAGTAACTTCTGGAGCGGTAAGGGAAAATGACAGACTTGCCAAATTCCGGACGTGATCAAGCTCTTCTTGGAATTTCAGTAGTTTTTGTTCTATCTGAGAGGCATTTTCCTTGGGGACCATAGCACCACGAGCGACCTCTACCCATTCAGCTGAGTTGTTTGAATCTTCCATTTTTCTTTTGCTTTTATGCCTGACGGGACTGGGAGGAGGAGTAGGTGGAGGGCCCCTGGATCTGGTAAAGTATGTTGATATTGCCAGAGTTCACGAACTAACCTTTGGGGAGGGAAATAAACAAAAAGTAAAACAAAAAGGTGATAAGTTAGTAAGGATCATAAGGAAAAAAGTTGCGATATTTAAACACGTAGTGCAGGAAATATTAAGCGTGTCCTAATTTTGGGGGACCTCGTTGTGCCCGAGGTAGGCCTAGCGACAAGTAAATTTGGAGAACTTGGAATGCTAAATGCCTCATTTTATTGATAAAAAGGTAGACGAATCCCAAACGACACTAAATAGCAGGAAATAAAAATGTCACTAGTGGTCATAGGCCTTATTACATTTCTCAAAGCAAAAAGGAAAAGTTCCTATCTATTTGGTCCCAGAAGGACCTTCCCTAGACTCGGCAGTGTTAGCTCCCTCGAACAGCTCTCCCAGCTCGCGTAATCCTAGCAGCAGGTAAGCTCTGGCCAGATGTCCTCCTTCATTCCCTTCAGCAACTCGACTGTCTTCGACCCTCTTCAGAAACTTCTTCTCCAGTTCCACTATACCCCGCTCCAAGCAGATCAGTCGTTGGCGCTGACAGCCATATCCTTCCATTCTTCAATTAGTTTTTGATTGGCTTCTTGTATTTCACGGTGTTCATTTTCACATTCCCGCATCCTCTTGCGCAGTTGGTTGTACTTTACCTGTGCTTCAGCCTTTTCATCGATGATTTTGTGACCTCGAAAAAACCCAGGTTGACCTAAACCGTTGTCATTGTCCTCCAGCCAGCCTGAATAATGTGGGGTACAACCAGCATGGTAGCGATCCGATTCGATAGTGTCTTTTCCCAAGACAATTTGCAGTGCCACATATGCTGGCCTTGCACCTGTGTGGACTATCGTCGTTTTGGAAGTCAGCCCAGAAGTGACTCATCTTGTCAACCTTTGGTATAACCTGCTTCCTACCAGCCTGTCTCAAAGCTCGAAGAGGGACATAAGGGTAGGTCCCCCTCAAACCGATCAATATCAGAAATGGCGCATCCCTAGATCGAATGATGAATTCTTTAGTAGGGAACCACTCGAACATCCATTGCACTCGGTCCTCAGTCAGATTATCAAAGAGTTCGACCCATTCTCTAGCATTCTTCGGTTGGGCGAACATGTTGGGCATGTAATTCATTCGCTTCGGGTGATGAAAGGCGATATGATCGTCCCAGTCTCTACGATGGATTTCCTATCGGTATTCACCCTTTTGGAGGTGTTCCATGAGCCTTAGTTGAAGTAGCAGATCACAACCCTCGAAATGTTTGGCTCCCTGTTGACACCTTTCTAGGGCTCGGTATATTTCTGCAATGATCATTGGCACGAGACTGAATGGTTGTCCGTCAATTCCTCCCATTAGAATTTTGGTGACCATAGCTAGCATGGTATGGATTCTTGCTTTCTTCATTGGAAACACTATCATCCCCAAGAAATAGAACATGAAGACAAAGACCCTTCGATGGATATGCCCCAATGATTTAAGGGCGAACTCGTCAGGATAATTACGGTAAGATTTGATGTGACCGTACCTTTCGTACAGATAGTCAAAGGGAATGTATGACTCCTTCAAACATGTCAAATCAGGATTCTTCTTTAGACCCATCATTTTGAGAAAACCTCTACCTTTGCGGTTTTCCGGCATCAACAAACCCAGAGTTTCCCACGGTATTCCAGACAGTCCTCCTATCTCCTCAAGCAAAGGTGTCATCTCAATGAATCCGAAGCGGAATACCGACCTATCACAGTCCCAGAATAGAGTGGCAGCTTATACGATTTTGTTGTCGGGTTGAACTTCTAGGAGAGAAGGTAGGTTTCCTAGATATTTTCAGACAAGAGCTTGATCACTGGAATGAAGATCTTCCCACCATCTTAACAATCTGGGGTGAATGTTGGTGACCATGCCGAATCTGGGGACCTCGTGCCTCATTTCTGCAAGACAAAAGTGTTAGACCCTTACCCCCACCAGACTCGACTATTTAATATCAACAATTAGCATAAGAAGCATTTAGTTCTCCAAATGAATGCACAGAACGTGGTAGTGTCCGTTTGGGTTTCAAGGAAACCCAGTGGACTTTGGACAAGGCTATCTTAAAGAGTCATTATGCGGATAACATAACTGACTCGGCTAGGTTTGACAATGATGCATGAACAATTAAATAGAGTAGGGTTTCTATGAAGTATTAGACTGGTACCCTTGAGCGGACAACTCAAGAGGGAAAGGCACGGAACCGTCGACTACACCGTTGATCGACTGGTTTTACCGCAAATATGCCTTTGCCGGATTTAGGGGGTGATAATATCGGAAGGGCGCAACCACTCATTATAAGCGTTGCTATGGTATTTTGTTTGGCACGAGTGGAATATGATGTTGAATATGCAGTTACAATAATTAAACAAATTGTCATGTATTTGCACGTTCATAGAGTAATAATTACAATAGTTTCTCATAATTTACAATAGTATTAAAGGAAAGCGATAAAGGAAAGCATTAAGAAAAGAAACAAAGAGCCAAGTTAGTTTCGTAGTAGAAGAAAGAATAAATACTTAAAGGCATTTAAACAAGTAAAGACATGTAAAGAAACATAAAGTCACAAATAGCATGAGATGGTAAAAGACTTAAAGATTCCCCAGCAGAGTCGCTATGCTGTCGATGCCCCCTTTCTCTCACGATATCGGGTTTATGACATTTGGGCTGACAACTCGTTTCCTTTTGGGAATTGGGTTTGCAATTGAAGAGTCGCCACCTAATGATTAAGTGCATTAGGACACTCAAGAAATTCGATTTAGAAAATCCAGAGATTGGGTAAGGGTTTGAAATTATCTCGAGGGGAAGGTGTTAGGCACCCCTCAAGATCCACTAGTGTGGTTCCCGGCCATACTACAATTGTGACTTTAAGTACAAACAACAAGTAAACAAGCAAGCATTGTAAATACTAGATGGCTTTCACATAATGGTTGCAAACAACAGAAGTACAAGAAGTTTAAAGAATGCTGAAATTTGGAAGAAGGCAATTTTATTATTCTAAAAAAAGGGACACACAAGTAAAGGGGAAGGGGTTTGCAAATAATTGATGGAAGTAATCAGAAAAAGAAGTGAAAGAGGAGGAAGTTTTGGGAAGAAAACAATACTGAAAATTAAAAAAAAGGTTTTTACATAATTGGTGCGAGTAGTTGAAGTAAAAGAAAAGTTAAAGGAAGCTGAAAATTGAGCAGTTTCTTATTTAAAAAAAAAGGAAATTCTGAAAGATTAAACAAGTAAAGGGAAGGGAGGGGTCCTAGGTTTATAAATAATATGGATCACCCCACACATCACTCGGTAACCATTTATACACATGGTGTTATCGCGTGGTCATCATATCCACATCTACCCTTTCCCACCCCATTAAGGTATTAAAGCGCGGAATGGTCTCGTTCTCCTATTGCATGCTACTACCCGTCCTAATCCTGTTAGTCCCGGAGGCATTTGGGACTACTAGTCCTAAAGGGGGAGGGAGATTAGGGCTTTTCAGAGTTTAAAAGGATAAAATTCTAAGGCGACAAACAAAAACACATAAAGCAAATATGGGAAACACATAACAGTTAAAAAAGGCTCAGACAGGCCTCCTCACTTAAAGACAGATTATTTAGCATGTCTTGCACATACTGGTTATGGTTTGAATTAACTTAAAGCGTTAAGGCAAACTGATTTATCACATAATTTCAGATAAGAAGTCCGAATTAGGCCTGCCCGCTGGTTGTAATTGTTAAAGACTGGTGTAGTTAATTAATTACCTGATGGCTTGCCTAGGTGAGACCTATAGGCATGATATCTAGCAATGCGGAATTATACTGATTTTAAAGAAGGCTTGCTGATCATAGAAAAACATAAGCTCTGCAGGTATTGAGTATCGTTACCACTGATTTTAGACTTGTTGACGATTCTGATTCAGTTGATTACCCCCTATAGGTATGCTTTCTAAGCGTGGTTGGTTTTCAAAAAACGTTTATAGAAATGCAGGAGTCCGATAAGCATGGTATCTAGAATGCAATTTGTTATTTAACCTATGAACCGTTTGCTTAATGATAGATGTAAATGCAGAATTTAAGAGATCCTATAGACAGGTTATCTATATGATGCAAGAGTGCAGAAGCCTACAGTCATGGTATCTATATGAATGCGGAGCCTTAAAGACATCGTATCTATATATGCATAAGTGCAGAAAACCGAAGGCATGATTTCTATATATGACAAGTGCGGAACTATAGGCAGGATTTCTATATGAAATGCATAAGTGAAAAGCAGGATGTGATTACAGGAATAAATACCTAAGAACATGATGTCTACCCGCATGCATACATGAGTGACCCTCCCCTTTTCACAATAAACTCCATAAGTTATTACAAATTATTACAACCCAGGATGAATAAAGAAAAGTAAAATTACATCAGAAATTAAAGTACAACCAAGGAGAGCCTGATTCAGACTCCAGGTCTGAAATATGAAATAAACCAACTCCAAAGATCCAATTTCCAAAGCCTTTCTCATTTTCTGGGTGTGTCAGAGTTCCCAAGAGCCTCATGAACTCCGGGCAGTGCTTACACCCAAACATATTGCAGAATCGAATTATAGTACAGTGTGGAAGGGCCAGCCCTCAAATGTCCAAGTTCAGAGGGAACTCAAGGTCCCCAAGCAAGGCTCATAGGAGGGGGGCAGAACTTAGAAACTAAGAGTGAGTGTAAGTGCAGAAAGGGGTTTAGGGGAAAATCAAGATAGGCTGGTGGTCATACCCAGCAATTGGAAGTGCTTGCACACCCTAACCAGCCTGTTAGCCACATCGTTTGGGAGTTAGGATCCTTTAAAGGATCAAGCACAGACATGAACAACAATTTGGATGCTGCCATGCCTGAACCTTAACTCAAACACATAGAGGGGAATAGGGGTATGTGGATTCACAGCAGAAAACAAATGCAAAGAGAACAACACACATATTTAACACTTAGCATAGACAGCAAAGTAGACAGGATGATATAAGCTGTGAAATAAACACATTGGGATGAGGCTGAAACTTAAATTAGAACATACCAGTTTCAGAAAAACAAGAAAGTAAAAGCAGTAGTCTTGAAAACCAAATTGCAAGCAAACAATCGGCAGGTCTCAGAAGAGAGTAGAGTGTTGGGTGAAGTGTAAGAGTATTGAAATTTAATGTATGTATGTATGTTAGAGTATTGAAGTCAAAGTTGTCTTAAAGAGTATTCAATTGGAAGTCGTCAAAGTGCAGAAGGGTCGTCCCCTTTTATAGTGCAGCAAGCAAGTAAGAAAAAGGTAAGAGAATAGTTTTGCAATCAATTACAAAAAGGATTCCCTTTAATTAAGGGATTCTGATTTCAAATGGGAAAATTAAATAAGGAAAGAGTTTGCTCAAAATTTTTTCCAAAGCAGCACAATAAGGGAAAATACACAGGGGTCTATTTAAGGAAAGAATATGATAGTAAAACGGTTTGTGAGAATAAGGAAAGGGAATCAATCAAAGAGCCAGTAAAAATCAAAATTGTAGGCTTTGTTCGAATGAACCAAGTCAGGAAAAGAGAGGAAAGGGTTTTACTTAAGGAAAATCAGTAACAATCAATCAAACCTTACTAAAAGGAATTCGGAATCAATCATAAGTTGGCAAAACCTTTTTGAAGGAAGAATTTCTCATATATAAAGCACACAGGTATGTCAAACAAGAAAGAGTTGTCATGTTAATTAGAAAACCTATCATAGAAAAGTTTAGAGTTATAAACAAAGAGGTTCCAGTCCAAATCAAACTTGCCAAAACCCTTAGATCCTAGGGTTTCAACTCGAATCTGATACAGCGATGAGAAGACAAGCCATTGAAGCAGGCTCAGAGGTCTCTTTCAGAGACTCGTGAGAAACAAACAGATATGATAGCAGGTTTGAAAACATAAAGAACATGTTTGAGAAAAGCTCGGAACTCAAGCAAGTTCAGAAGAGGGAAGAAGTGATATAAACTTAAGAAACAGTAAAGGAAGCATGTTAGAACTCAAACAGAAGTTCAGTAAAGGCAAACAGACTTAAGAACTCAGTAGGAAACACATACAGTAGAAGAATACTGAAAAGTATAGCAAAGAAAAGATAGAAAAACATAACAAAGATTGACATGTGAGCCTAGTCTAAAGGCATAGTAGAATACAAAGTACAGGAGGGTCATGCATAGTAGAAAGACAATCAGAAGAACAACACATGCGTGGTAAAACATAGTATAGGCAAACACACATAAAGAAAAGAAAGAATCAGAAAGATGTTTTGAAATCCTTTCAGAAACCCTAAATCGAAGAGAAACAATTTTGAAAGAAAAGATTGGGGAAAACACCTTAAAAATCCAATAAAACATGGATATAGCATAGATCTAAGAAAACAGACAGAGAAAAACCTCGAATAGCTAGGGTTTCGGAGAAACCCTAGAAATGAGAAAGGCTTGGAAGAAAGCTCGATCTTCAGTCGGAGAGGTCAGAAATAGGCTCCTGATGCTTGGATACGCCGGAGCGAGGTCGGAGAGGCCTCAAAGTCATGGATCTGAGAAGATCTGAAAGAGAATCATCGAGGTCAGACCTCAACACTTCGAACACCCAGGGTTTAATGGTGGAGGGGGGTGAGTACAGACCATCCATGGCCTGAGAAGCCATGGATTCCGGCGAAAGTACGGTGGAAAAAGGGTTAAAGATGACTAGGGTTCTGGAGAACCTTCGAGAGTGTTTTGAGAGAGGAGAGTATTCAAAGGCGACGGACCAAACGAAATGGGGGGATTAGGTTAGGGTAGGGAAATTAAAAGTGCCAAGGGACGATCCTGGCCGTTGATCAAAATGATCAACGACTTGGATTGAAAGAAAGGCCGGGCGGGTTAAATAAATGGGTTAAGGGGCTGGGTAAAATTGAAATTGGGCCGGTCCAATTGGGGGTAAGGATTGGGTCAATTGATGGCTAAAATTGAAATGTAAATAGGCTGTGATTGCAACGAAATGAGGCTAAATGTTAAATAGCCAGTTTTCCCTTTTATTTTATAAAAAAAATAGTAAAATGATTTTAAAAGCAAATTAAAAGTACTGAGTCAGTTAATAACACATAAATATTAATTTAAAAATACTGGAACCAATTTTTATAATTAAAATGCTATTAAACTTAAAATAGGCTAGAATTGCAATTATATGCAATTTAGCTTTAAAATACCAAATAAATTTGTAAAAAATATATATAAAAATTACCTTAACTATATTTTGTATAAACATGGGTATGAAATAAATTATTCACCAAAATTGATGATTTTGGGAATAATTACTGATTTTGTACTACTAAAAATGGACAACAAATTGATTTTAAAAATCTTTAAAAAGTTGGGAAAAAATACTAAAATCCTTTGGAATGCTTATATATACATGCATATATTATTTTGAAAATATATAGGGAAAAATTGGGTATCAACACAATGAAGATCTAGACCTTACTTAAGATGAATTTTGAATTGCTATAGATGAATGTTCTAGGAATATTTTGTTGTTAACATTTTGAAACTTACTATCTTGAAATGTATTAAACTTATGCACTTGGGGTAGAACATTTGCTTTTATGGATATTATTAGCTTGTTGGACGAGTTATATTTAATAGTTTTATTTATGTGATTATATTTAAATATTATATATATATATATATATATATATATATATATATATATATATATATATGAATTTATTTACAACAGGAGCTATATTTTTGTTTTAAATGAACTGGTACAATAGCCTACCAGAACCGTTGCAATAGGACACAAATGGCGTTCCATTAGAATGTAAACTGTTCCAATAGATCCGGTAAACCGTTCCAAAATGCCCTCTAAACCGTTCCAATAGGTAGTTAAAAACGTAGCAATACAAAAACAACTGCTACAATAGCTTAAAGAGACCGTTGTTATATCCATAAATAACCGTAACAATAGCTTACGGAGTTGCATTAGATAATATGGTAACAGTTATGAGCCGTTGCATACACATTATAGTAACGGTTTTAAACCATCCCAATTGGAAGGAATAATCGTTCCAATAGAGAAAGGGAAAGCCGTTGCGATAGACGTCTCTATAGGGAGATGAAAATCGTTCCAAGAACCGTCCCTATAGCTCTATTGGCACGCGAGCGGATGCGACGGTCTGTAAACTGTTCCAATATTGCAAGATCGAATGGAATTGAATTTGAGGAGGTCCCCAAATCTGAACCCTTTTCACTTTTCCCTTATCTCCCATTATGTTTTCGGTTTTCCCCAATTCACTCTAATCCCTCAGACCCATTTTCCCCTTTTAATTTCTCTCTTTGAAATCCCTCAAATCCAGTAGTCCGGTGAGAGATCTCCAGAAGATCTGTGTCCGTTTTGCTAATAACATTCAGACTATCTGTGCAGCATCGTCTTATTCAACCCATGAACTCGAAAGTCGGTGATTTCTATAGCCAATGCAAAAGGCACTCCGTAAAAAACTGATTTTAGTTGTAAGTTTTTCTTTCTCAATTTGGGAATTTTCTTCTTCAATCGTTCACTTTTTCTATAATATTTAGGGTGTGGTAGTGTATTTAATATCTTGCTTTCTATTATTTTTTTGAACCCCAATTGTTAAGGTTTTATTTTCGTTAGGTGTGGCTACTGCGAGTCTAAATTTTTAGAACTAATGTTTCTGTAGAAAATCTACCAAAGATGACTTTTCATAAAGATCAGTCTTTTTGTTATGTTTGCTTTTGACATCTTGAATTTATTGACACTCTATCTTAGTCTATTTTTCTGTAATTGCATTTACTCTATATTTGGATTTTTCTAGAAATTGACTCTCAATATTAGTATATGGAATTATGCTATCAATTGGCATAAACTATGTTTCATAAGGTCTTTGAGTTGAATTTTGATGCCATTCTGACAGGGTGTAATCTATGAAAATTTCTTATCATTCATTGCTGGTTTGTCGAGTTGGTAAACCCGTTCTAACTTTAGAGTGTCAACTCCTAAGTTTTCGAATGCTCGAGAGCGTTGTGGCTTATGATATGGCGCTAAAAGTCTTAAATTCAGTATTAAGGTAAATGCTTAAAAATTAAACTAGTTGTACTACCTCACTCAAATCCAAAATTTATTTCGTGAGATGAGAATTGCCCAAAATCATATTTGAAAATAATTATTCATTCGCTCGATCGTGTAGGAAGACTTGCATGAAGCACAAAATGAGGATAAGAATGAAATTGTAATCATCACGCGTCTACTTGTTCCTAACAATTTGGTTGGATGCCTTTTAGGAAGAAAAGGCGATGTTATTCAGAAATTGCAAAGTGAGACTGGGGCAAGCATTTATGTTCAATCTGCCGAGCATCTTCCAAATTGTGCTATGACCACTGATGAACTGGTCCAAGTAAGTTTCATGTTCTTTTCTATGGGTGCACAACTTATTTAGTTTCTTTGTTATTTTAATGTGAATGAGCTTTAAAATGAGCTTTCGTTACTTGGAGAGTATGATAATGCAGAGGAGAAAGGGGAAGAGTACCGTTAAACACTTAAACTAATTGTTCATCTGTACTGGAGTTTACATGTTTTGGCGGATTTGCACCAGTAGTTAAAATTATGTTTGTGGAATTGCTCGATTACTGGCATAATTTCTTGATTACTATTAAGATCACATTTTAAAGTTTAATATTGCAAGATCGAATGAAATTGAATTTGAGGAGGTCCCATCAGAACTCTACAGAATCCGACTTTGTGCGACTTGGCCGTGTTGAGGTGTATTTTTTTTGGTAATCCGCTAGGCAATTGGCTAGGGCTAATTTTTATATATGTAAAGTCTTACAAAATGAAAAAAGTAAAAATTGACAGTTACATAAGTCCTATTACCAACATTGGTGTTGTGATAACCAATACTGATATCACAATGTGCTACTGTATGAAAAGGATATATAAATAGAATAGCATGTTTAATCACTATGATGCTACATATGTAGTAATTTTGCTTATTTGCACGCTATTGATCGTCATTTTGACCCTTTCTCTTGTACTTGGCAACACTTGTGTAATTTAACTCTAGTGTTTGAGCTTGCATCCTATGTCGATGGATCTTGTTTTTTGAGGACAGTATTGTTTCCAGCACTGTCCAACACCATATTGTTGGCTAAGTTTTTAATTTTTCTCTCAGCATATCTTCCCTGGATAAGTGATTGTCTTTCCTTTGGTATCTGGCAATCATCTCTTTGTTTCCTGTTGGAACTTTTGCATTTATTCCATATTATGAGTGCGTGTAAGCATGCTGCATCATAACAATATCCCTTTGTGCTTTGTCTATCCCTTATTGTTTTATTCTGTGATGCATCGAGGTAGCTGTTGTGGTGTGTTCAAATCTGCTGCCTGTGTACCTATAGTCGTATGGTGTCCACTTGCTTATTGTTGTGTACTCTTGACCATGTACTACCTGTGATATTGTGAAAGATTGTTGCACTGAAATTGTACTCCAGAATTCATCCATTTTGCCCATCATTTTACGAGAAAACCTCTGCTAGCTTTCTTTTAGGTTACTTGCATTTACTGGTCTAGTTATGAAGTGATTTTTTTTGGGCCGGTATAGGATACTTATGTCTAAATAGCTACAATTTTTTGTTAAATATAGGAATTTTACAATTATAGAATAAAGTTGAGGAAGAGAGGTAATTTTCTTTATTTATCTGAAAGGTCTAAACTTTGTGTCTTGTTTGGTCTTTATCATGAGTTTGTCAAAATATACTTGGATTATGCAATATTGGACTTTGTATGTTCTAGTTTTTGGTACACTATATATTGAGTTTACAATAGGAAAGGATAAATCAGGTGCTTTTTCCAATTATCAAAGGCAGTGGAGAGGACTCCATTAACATCCTATTCTTACTTTTGGTGTGGATGGAACATGTAAATGAGGTTGAAATTGTTCTTCAGGTGTTAAAATTATTACAAGATTAGTTTTTTGGGGCTTATCCTTTTACTTTTTCTGCCTCTGTTAATTATTTGAAGCTACAATAGCACATTCTTAGTTCTGGATTTATAACATTACCTTACCTTTTCAAAAGAAAAGTTCAGTATGAAGAGTAAATGTTGCAGGTACTTTAACATTGTCAATATATTGAATTAGTATGGTAAGTTGATTGCACTACTTATTATTCACTGTTGGTTATTATTTGGTTGACTCATTTGCAGAAAAAAGTTATTATAATTGTTATTCCTGCCTATATAATTTCCTTACTCTGGCATATGTTGTGATATGAAATCAGGAATTAGCTAGTGGTCACAAAACCAAATTTGTGCAAACTGACTTCTTTTCCTTTTAAATCCTATAACGGGATTAATTTGATATGTTGTTCTTTTTTAGTAGCTTGCATGTACATTTAATGTCCAAATTTGGGGTCTAGATAATGTGTTTCTGTAGAAGAGCTAGGCTCATGACTAGCATCTTGTATGTCCATTATTTTCTTTTTCTTTTTTGATCAATTTATTTAGTCTAGGCATTCAAGATGAAAGGTAATGACTTTATTTATCCTCTTTTGTAGATGGAGTAGATCAAGAAATAGAAGATGAAGGCAGTGAAGATCTAGACCTTACTTAAGATGAATTTTGAATTGCTATAGATGAATGTTCTAGGAATATTTTGTTGTTAACATTTTGAAACTTACTATCTTGAAATGTATTAAACTTATGCACTTGGGGTAGAACATTTGCTTTTATGGATATTATTAGCTTGTTGGACGAGTTATATTATTAATAGTTTTATTTTGTGATTTATTTAAATTTTAGTATATATATATATATATATATATATATATATATATATATATATATATATATATATATATATATATATATATATATATAT